>NC_089749.1:21477661-21487661 GCF_040412425.1 Macrobrachium rosenbergii
CGGCCTTAAATGGAAATGGGAGTCACTGGGATTTTCTGCTTTATTTTTATAACTGCATTTCAGTTTTACGAGTGCAAGTTATGTTCTAATAAAATTACTTGTACTTTTTTTTATATCTTGTTTTCGCTTTTGTCTAGGACAAAATTTAATATAATTAAATTTCGTTCTAGCTTTATTTTGTATGTATATGATATAAAATATAAAGTTGCAAAACTTAGCTATAGTTTTTGAAAATCGTTACGGTTGAGGAGTTTAATATTTTTTTTGAAGAAGATACAATAAAGATTTAATATTGAATTCAAGGTCAAAACATAGTATTTATCCTCCTGAAAGCAGTTTTAAGTGCATTTGAATAGATTATTTCTACTGATGTTTCAATTAATTCATGGTTGATTTCATGTTTAGAATTGTATTTCTTTTAGTTATCCTGTAAAATGCAATGAAAATAAAACTTACCTTAGAAAAATGGTCATTCTTTCTTCAGTTCCAATTGCACGCCTGTATTTTGTGTTGAAATTTTCAATTGTCATCCTAAAAATGTGTAGAATTTTTCTGGGTGGTTTACCAGGTCAGGGAATAAATTATTAAATTACCAAATTATGGTCTTTTGGTGTTCAGATGATGCACCTAGATTCGAGGTTTATTTTTACGTTTGCGACGACAAAGCCACAGCAAAGCATTAATTTTAGCAAGAGAATATGCACCCATTCTCAAAAAAACCTATTGTGGCATTTGACAATATAAATATAAAAAAAGAGTGCAGACTTGACTTGTTGACGCAGTAGGTTGACGAATTTGGTGTGAACAGGGTTTCGTCAAAATGGAACGCATCAAATGAATTATCGTGACTTGACGTGACTCTACTCGACGCGGCTCCCTTGGTGTGAACGCAGCCTTAGGCTAACAGAGGTAGGCTACCATGGATTTCAGACGAATGAGCTCAACTTGTTTCCACCTTATGGGACTGAACTTTGATTCCTTGCTGTGTGGTATAACTTTGAGCTTAGTCAATGAAGCTCGAAAAGTTCCAAGATTTATGCGATCCATTTGTTAAAGACTTCCAGGTGCAGCTCTTCCCGTCACAAGGAAGGAAGGTTACGAGGCAAGAACCACAGAAGAAGTGAGAAAATTCCAAACTTTGGAGGTCAAAGGGAAATGACAGTCGGTGAGCCGTGTAATCTGAAAAGCTAGGGAAAATGAAGAGAAACTGTAGATACTGGTGGAAAAGTTTGCCAGAGGAGATTGCTGTGAGTTACTGTGAGCAAGAGTAAGGTTCTAAGGTTGAATAGAAACAAGAAAGATGGAGCGGTGCTACTTTGGCTTGTTATCCACTCGTCACCTACTCTGGGCTGCCAGTACTAAACACAGTATGGTAATTGCAAGGTAGACGACCGCACGAAGATATCGTATTCATCAATATAATTTGTCGACCACGCAATATAGAAATGGGTTTATATAATACTTTGATCCTCGAGGGGCTAGTACTAAACACGGCTTCCCAAGGAGCTTCTGCCATTTTTAGTACTAGCACCTCGGAGTAGGTGACGCGTAAATAACAAGCTAAAGTAGCACCGATGGAGCAATGACGTTTGATATAGAAATTAAGTGGAGCCAGTCATGGAAATTGATGATTTTTTTTTTAGTTAATCCACAAAATAAAAGGACACCTATGTTTTCAATATATTCGGCAGAAAACATATAGCTCTGGTCAATAAAATCGTAAAACCTCCTTTCTTCATAAATAGTTAGAATATCTACCACATCAATAATGTCGTTTATGGTATTGAATTTCGAGATGGCAAGGTTGGCACAATATGCAAATTTAATTTTATACCCTTGTGTGCATCTATATTTATTTTCTATATATTTATTCTTCTTAGTATTTCAAATGTTCAAATTTCATGTAAAGTGAGTTTGCTGAAATGCTAGCAAAACTTATCTTTAATGAATGGTATAGGACTAATTCATAATTTCAGTGGAAAAAGTTTTTATGATATTATATGCCTATAAAATGGAATGTTCCCAGTTCAGCAACCCAAATATGACGAGATGGGAATTGTACTCAGATATTCGAATCGTGCTTTTACTGCATAGATTCCAGTTTGACAGAGCTGTGCTTTGGACATCATTATCGTTTAACCTTTTTCGAAAAGCCGATATTTCTCAGTTCTCTATTCTCTTCCTCATTACTTTGCTTCGAAAGTCAAAATGAGAAAAACCAGAAAAAGATATTTTCTGATAAAAAGAATAAAAGTCCATCATATGTCACAGTCTATATTATGATTAACAAAGTTTTTAATGTGTTAAGGATATCACATGAAACAATGCATTTTGAAATTGCTGAGTTGGAAACAAAATTCAATATAAAATTGACCTAAGACAATAAAAAAAATACCAAGATTTATTTTCGTTATGTAGTTCAAACAACTTCAGCGCCAGTTTCTAGTATGTCAGCTGAAAATAATACGGTAATTCTAAGTATTAGCTCCACGCCTGTTTTTTAGGGTTTCTGATACTGGCGGTGCATTTGTTTGTTGTCGGACAAATGCAATGTCCCTTCGCCGTGTTTCGTACTGGCCCCGGGGGTGGCGGTACCCCTACTTTAACAAGTTATTGCACTTGCCGGACCGGATATGAACCGTTCCAAAACAGACGTACCCGCGCTCTGTCTTGTGAAGATCGCGTATGGAAACCCCTTGTTTGGGTGGACTTCAGGGGTTAATTACAGGTTAATAATTACATTCGACCCCAAAACTAACGTTAAATTGTAATTAAGCAACCGAAATACTATAAGAAACTGCTATTTCTCGCTAAATACCGGCCGTGTATCTATTACTTAGATCCCCCCCAAAATGTGATACTAATTACAAAAGTGCAACGATTGTACTTGTGATTCATGTAGTTAATAAGCAGCTCAATATATAAAAAGTTTAAGTCATCAATAAAATCTTAGTATCTGTTTTCTATGAGGATAATTGCCTTCGTAGAAAATATTTATTGGATAACTAAGTCAAACTGGCGAAGTTGTAGTTGTACTTGAGAGAAGAGATTTTCACCAAAATTTTTTGTGCACTTACAATTTTTGGAGAGATCGCCAGTGCTGCAGAATTTTCCAGACTTATACACAATAGATAAATATTAAGGTAGAAATTTGTATTTTTTTTTTTTTACAATTTTGTAGGCCTACATAGCACCAGGTTTTGAGGAATTTCAACTAATAAGACCACAGGCACAGAGTGACTCCCGATGTCTTTTCTGTTGAGAAGGAGAATGTCTTATCCTCATGCTTTACAGTATAATCATCAGGTACATAGAGGAATACTGCTGCCGTCTCTCTCTCTCTCTCTCTCTAACACAATACAAGTTTATCAGATCAAATAATATTCACCATTCTTAAAACTGAAACACAGGGAAATGAAATAAAACGGGGGATATTGAAACGCATCTGTTGAATTTAAAGTTAAACTAATTTAATAACTAAAGGTTAAACATATCAAAGCGTAATTACATGAGACAAATAAAATGAATTACTCAAAAGGGAATTATAACTCAATGGCACTCAAATGAACCAAGTTACAGCAAAGTTCAAAGGATAAGGGCAATCATCCTTTCAAAGTCCACACACACATCACTACACGACACTAGATATCAGGTCTACTCAAAGGTTGAGCCAAGAAGCTGTACATTCCGCCCTGCATTCGGGTTTTATTGGGGAAAAAGAGACAAGTTATACAATAACCTCGAATACAAAACAGACTTACAAAGTTTACATGCACATAAAAAGCTTTAAGACAATTCTCAAGTTCGTTATCAAAAATAAATTCCAAATATAATATTGCGCAATTTCAACATATTGGTTAAATGTAGTGAATTAATTGGTGGTGTGTGCCAATACAATTTTGGGCGACGTCACGCCCATACAGTGCACGCACATCCGCATACACGCCCGCGGAGGGGCGCAAAGAGGGGCGATCAGAGGGCGGGGGAACAACTACCCTTCCTTTTCCCTCTCCCGAACTCTTGACCTCGGTTAATGGCTTCTCTGGCGAGAGGTACAAACAAGATCTAATAACACCTTCAACTATTACTATACGTGGTGCAATGCATTCACTAAGAGTTATTTCAAACATAAAAATGAATTATTATAACTAAAACAGTACTCTAGACTTCATGCTAGAATCATGATAAAAATCAGGCAAAATAATGTAAGGTGTCATTCTCGAATTAGATGTGGTTCTTTCACCCTTATTATGATAATCAATAGAGACGTAAATAAGTTTACAAAATACATAAGCATGCGAATATATTTGGATTTCACATGAATACAGATACAAACAAAGTAACAGTTCTGTCTGTCGATTACCTAACAGACGGCAATTCACAACGAAAACTCAAATCAATAATTTTTTAAGAGACAAACGATCCTAATAACTCTACAATAAGAGATAGATCGCATGAAACCAATGAATAAACAAAAACGTCAGAAAAATTGTTGTGAGGAGTAAAAATAAATATCGCTCCTGTTATTATTGGATCCAAGCAAAGCGTTTGACAGTGTTCATCACCAAATTCTAATAAATGAGCTAGGTAAAGTCATTGTCGACTCCTCTTGGTTTGAAAATTATATGAGCAGTCGCATCCAGTCTGTTAGTGTAGGATCAGTCCTGTCCTCTCCTGAGAAGATATCTTTCGGCGTACCCCAGGGGTCGATTCTTTGGCCCATTGCTGTTTTTTTATCTATATGAACGATCTGCCCAATATACAGGAGATGGTCTTCTTGTTATTTACACTGATGATACCCAGATTTTGCTGACCGGGGACTTGAAAATTTTCGACCATTTGATAAATAGACGAAAATATATTGACTATCGCAAAATATCGTTTTTTTTTTTTAATAGTATCGGCCTATTACTCAACGAAAGTAAAACAAGTATTTTTCTTCGGATCAAGTGGTTAATATTTTGTTCTACAACTAACTCGTAGTAATTTTTTTTGTCCAGAATTTTGTCATTACTAATGGAAAATGGTTATAACAAGTTTTGTGGGTCAGAATGACCAAGGTTTCAACTAACAAAGAAGGTCTAAGATTTGGATGATTTTCTTGGTGTATTAGGAAGCACAGCTTTTCAAAACAATTATAAACTGCAGGCTGTATTCTATGACATATGTGTAATGCGATTGTCCATACAGCTAGAAGTCAAAATAAATCATAAAGGAAGCAGGGAGTGAAGACACGTCTGAATAAACTTTATTACTTTGTGATCAATGTCTATAACAGCTATGCCACAGAATAACCGGTTATTTATGAAAACTATAAGCTACTACAACAGACCGATAAATGAACCCATCCTGATGGACCCTGTGAGGGCTGATGAGAAGGCGCCCAAAAACCAGTGATGATGGTGATTATAACCTCATGAATATTATTCCATAGAAGTTTTGACTTAAGTTCCACTGTATCTTCTTCGTTACATACGACAACACTCAAGAGCCTTATCTGTGTGAACACAGCAGACCATTACCAAGAAGAGAGCCTTTGCAAACAATAATGGGCTGCTAGATGTTTGGAAGAGTCACAATAGCAACCTTTTGACTTTATTAAAGCAAGAGAGTTTTAAGGTTTTTACTTTTAATATCCCCAAGGTTCTTAGAGTTGCTCTTTCATTTCATATCTGCACCCAGATATTTAAATATTTTCTGGCTACCATTATTAGCTATACTTCGGCAAAATCATTGTAGGATATTCTGCCTCTCGACTCTGTGCTGATTTTCCTCATTGTGTGTAAAATCTATTTGCAAATGTTTCTTCGTTAAGAAGGTTGTTGGAAGAAGAAGGGTAAAATTGTCAGTTCTCATCCTGTTCATGTTGGTACTCATTATATGCAGGAGGCAGGTTCTCACTAAAGCATCCAATGTTGGTGTAAAGCGGCTCTTGGTTGTCCCACTCTTCGGGGTCAGAGTCAAAGTCATCGTCTGTTACCTCGGCGTTTGGAGGCTGATTTCCAGGAATAGGGAGGGTGAATTCCGTACAAACGTTATTATGATTTGGCTGCTGGTTGTTATCATTCACCAGACCGGCAGTAGTGCCAGAAATGTTGCCCAAGTCATTCCGATCCGTCATCTGACCCAGCTGCAGTGGGAAATTCGCAGAATAAGTGGGTTCGCTCATTCCTGATTTAGCACACCGCCTCCTTACTTTGCACAGGGCAATGGCTAATGCAACAGACATCAACAGAAAAGCTGTGCAACCTGCAGCAAGGCCGTACATAATCCACCTGTCCCAACCTTCGAGGAAAATAACAGTTTGGGAACTCTCTTCTTGGTTTAACATGTTGTTTGTGATGCTATCGTGAAGGCCCTTGTTCTCGTCTGGTTTCCCTTGATAAGTGGCTGTGATGCTTGGACATGGAGTGGGAACTGGACAAGGCTCTTGTAAAGGACAGGCTGTTATTGCAGGACAGGGAGGTGCGGAAGGGCAACTTGGTTCTGGACAGAGCGGACAAATCTTTTCCTCAGGAGTTGGACAAGTTGCAGCTGGAGGAGATTCCGTCTTTGGTTCACATCGTTCTTCACTAGTTCCCGTTACTGTGTCTATAACAGGTGATAAACAAAATTTAATTCATTTTGCAGAAGAATTCTCAACAGTGTGACATGCAATAAGTCAAAAGGTTAGTATAATATTAGCACAGTTAAATATCAAACATAGATCACCAATCATGTGATAAATTTGAATAGCAATTGTACTAGCTTAAATTACTTACCAGAGTTACAAATGCTTATGACTGTCTTTGAATAGGTGTACGAGGTCTTGTTGGAATAAATCCTCAGTGAGTCAATACTTGCACTGATGCTACTGAATCCGAGAGGGAAACTGCTTGTGCCATTCCATACCATCATTCTGTTAACGTCCTTTGTCATCTTGAAGTTCAACGTCAATCTATTCGAGTTCCAAAGGAAGTCTTGTAGTGTCTCAGTAATTTGAAAACTGATTCCTATTCCAGTAACTGACAAGTCGTCACCATATCTTCTGAGGAGGACCTTGCCTTTCGTTCCTCCTGTTTCTCGTAACTCAAGGACAACATTGCTCCATGAATCTCGTCCACCGTCGATGCTTACATTCATTCCGGACTTGTAGGGCATGTCCCCTGTCCATACGCCAATTTGTTCTTCATGACATCCTGGGAGAACAAATAGAATAGCCGACTTCATGGGCAATGGTGTTACAGATATAATGCACAACCTAAAGCTCATTATTTTTGCAAGTATTTCTTTGTACAATAAAACACGGTCTAAAGTATAAGTCCTCAACACAAATACAAAGCTGGTGCTTTCTGAACCGCAATATCCATTCTTTATCTTTCCAGTTTATTGTGAAATGTTATTCAGGAAAAATGAAGTAAGAAATATTAATTAGTCTTAGTAGAAATGTTAACCACTATGCAAATTCAAGGCCAGTTATAGAAAACAAACCTGCTTATTTTCAACGGCAAGCAAAAACCGGCTCATCTTAACGATTTAGTTTCATATCGCTTTCATGTATTGTGTTCACATCATTTTCTTATGAAGAAAATTGCTTAGAAAAAAAAGTTACTTGAACATCAATTCTGAAGATCATCACCTTGTGATAAAACTAGATAGACTGGGATTGAGGGCTAAAGAATCACACGAAATAGTTCAGAGTTGGTTTCTTTTTAAAGAAAGGCATCATTAAATAAAACGCAGGTGTTTACTGATATAAATACAAACTAAGTAAAAAAAAAAATTAAAGAGAGAAAAACTGAGAAGAGAGGGGAAATAAGAGTTCTAGAGTAGAATTGATTAGAACAGACTCTTACCTTGCTCAGGTGGATTTGCGCTGGACACAGGGCAGAAAGAAAGCAGCAGCATCCCACTAAGTAGAAGCAGATGGTCTTTGAAGAGCAAGAGGTGGAAGACATTCTTCCTCGTAACAGGAGAAATTCTGCGGTCCATTTTGAGCTCGTATGATTGAGACGGTGTTACAATATTTCTCGACCCGCTGATCTGTAGATATAAACACACAGAAGCAGAGGATAATATTTCACCTGTTGATTTAGCTATATTGTATAAACCTTAAAAAGATTGAACAGAAGTTACGCTATAGTTTTTTCCTCTTATAGGGTGCTGTATAACTTGAACTGCACACTGTTCTAAGGATCATAAAATAATACATCCTGTAGAACTCTGTTTTAGCTAACCAGCCGAGAGCACTGTGGACAGATTGGGCTCCCACATATGCCTGGAAAATTGCTGTGGAGGTTTTCCAGTTTTACTGGAAATATTTTGATATGGCTCATCTGCTTAAGGGGCTGAGTACACAAACGAGGTATGCAACAGGAATGTAACTGGTGGCTGGTGCTTGGGGAAGAGCCTCTGGCTACTACCACTACTACTACTACCAAGATTCAGCCAGCCTTGTGCTGGCACGGGCTCTTGCTCTTCAGCAGCCCGTAACTGATGATTGAGATTCTGCTGAGAAAAGAATAATTAAAAGTTGGTGCAAGTGCAGTTTTTGGTGTGAAACATGCCCTCACTGGTGATACCATTCGGCTCAATCTAACCACCGGGCCAGAAATGAATGGGTAGTGGGAGAGAAAGTGTTATAGCAGCAAGTTCAGTGAGTAGGAGAGCTGGGGAGGAAGGGATGAAATTCATGTCACAGGAAAAGGATGGGAATTAAAGTTCCCATCTGGTTAAGAAAAGATCGTTGTGTTGGGTTCCATTGTTCACTAGTTCCTACTGGCTTCAGTCTTCTAACAATCAAGGGTTTTAGGTTAATCTACAGAGAAGTTCTCCATTCATTTCCTTTTGGGATTTCAAGGTTTCCAGTTGGAAGAATGTCCAGAACTATGAAGAGATAGAGAGGAAAGGTCAAAGTAGGCTTTAGAGTGAATTTTGGAGATTGCTTTTGGATTGCAGAACTAATCTTATAAATCAGGAAAGATCACTCCTTGCTTAGAGCTTTTATTGAACTTGCAGACACTTTCAAACAGTCAACAATTCCTGACGTGGCTTAGCATCAGTGATCTTGAGTGACGTCATTTCGAAAAATAAGTTGCACGAACGGTCTGGCTGGTGTATTTGATATGGTGGTGAAATGAGTTTTCTTTCCTGAGTTCTTACGCCTTCTAGAAGAGTCTCGCTTAGTTTGACTCAGTTCAGAGATCCATACCAGACTTCTTTTCCAGTTCAACAGCTAACCATCGCTTACATGCTGCCTGTACAGGGGCACTAGCTGACATAAGGCCGGCTTAACCTATAACTGCCAACCATTCTAAACTCTTCCCCTGGGAAAAAAATTGATACATTTGGATGATTTTCGCAAATAAATAACTGTTTTTTATTGCTTTTTGTTTTCTATCTGAAAGAGACTTTTCTTTGTTTTTTAAGAACATCAGATAATCGTCCTGTGACCGTCCGCTCTTCGCGTCCTGCCTTAACATCTGGTTAAACAATGATGCATTTTTATTCTTAGTTTATTACACATCCGCTTTCCTTCCTGCGGTGTTCGCCTGACATTAAAAAACTTTATTTAATTTTTATGTTCTTTGTTAATTTGAGCTGCTTGTTTAGAGGCCATAAGTCAACTTTCAGTTAATCAGAACATATCTTGATCAAAAATATTATGACAAACAAGGACTGAAAGGTGATCTGGAAAAGTATAATGTGATTATAAAATCCAAGTAAGGTTCACGGGGGGCGGGTGGATAAGGGGTTTATCCTCTGGAAAAATCCAAAATGGTCTCCGGAATATTCGGGAAAACGAAATGGGAGAAATCTGGTGAAATAAGAGACAAGTAAAAAATGCGCCGAAGTTTCTTCGGCGCAGTCGAGTTTTCTGTACAGCATATAATGCTTTGTGAAACTCTCAGCCATGGCGCATGAAACTCTCAGCCGGGGCCCATGAAACTTTCAGCTAAGGCCCGGTGGTGGCCTGCGTTGTTGCCACCTATAGAGGTGCCAGAAGTACAATCATGGCTTA
>NC_089749.1:21492661-21502661 GCF_040412425.1 Macrobrachium rosenbergii
TTTCCTCTTCCTCTGTTCCAGTCTTGTAGGAACGCATGATGGCTCCTACGTAGATATTTGTGTATCTTCTCTAGCCGGTGACAGCTGTTTCCTGTGCGAGTCAATGGCGTCATAAGCTGATAATCATTTGTTTTTTGTTGCCTCGAAGGAAGTCACTCAATTTACATCATGAGCTGGATGAGCGGAGCTCTCTTTTGCCTCCCGAGGAAGCCGCTTATTTAGCTGACAATCAATCACACCCCCGACTCGAAACGTTATAATATTATTAAAATTCTTATTTTCCTTCGAAGGAAGCCACTTAAGGTCAAGTTAACCTAAAAGTTTCTTTTGTTTTCGTACCCGAACGCAGCCGATTCAAGATGAGATCAACGAGTCTGCTGCTGCTGATTTTGGCGCTGGTGTCGGCATCAGAAGCCCAGCTTCCCTCGGTGAGTTTGAACCGTGATGTTTGATTTCTTGCATAAACTTAGAAACAATACTATTATTGTCAATAATAATAAGAAGAATGAGTAAGATACCAAATAAATGAGGAAATGAAGGAAAAGGATAGACATAACCTGGCAGACTTGTTTGCCATTCCTGTTTGTTGATGACAATGTTTGTCGTGTTTTTTTTTTTCTTTTGCAGGATATTTGTCCTTTTAACCCCTTGGAACCACTGAACTATCCTGGTAAATAGATCCAATTCTCTCTCTCTCCATACATACATACATATATCTATTAAATGGATGTATTATATACATTATACACACACAAATATATATATATATATGTGTGTGTGTATATATATATGTATATATATAATATATATATATACATATACATATATATATATATATATATATATATATATATATATATATATATATATATATATATATATATATATATATATATATATATATATATCATGTGTGTGTATGCGCACAAAATAGTTTAGTAATGAAGAAGGCAATTACCATTACCTAGTTTTTTTTCTCTGAAAGCACCCTCTCGGATAAAACGGTTTCATGTTGAAAAATAACACAAAATATATCTTTATACCGTTACCCGAGTGATCTAATGCTTGCTATAAACCAAATAACGATTCTCCTTCTGCACTGACGACAAGGGGAGCTACCGAGGATCTGTGGGGGTCTCTGTCGTCCAGTTTGCCATACCGACGAAAGAGCCGACGGGCTCTGCTATCGCTCTAAGTGCTCTTGCTGCTTGAAAGGTAATTTCAGCTTTTGGAAAAGATATTAATGTTTTCTTTGTGGTTATTTTGATGAAATGGAAGCTGAAATGAAAGGAAAAAGATAAGAAGGTGCTGGAAATTTATATAGACCACGTTTTTTGGATGATTTGATGGGATTTTTTCTTTGATGTTCCTGTGATCAGTTTCATTCATTGGAATTTGACTTGAGGGATGGCCAGTTTCAACTCTGCTGGTTGTCAGCTTCAGTGTTTTCTGTTTCTGCGTTGATGCATATTTTGTTTAAAGTCTCTGTCTGTATCTTCATCTATATATCTAACATTACATCATAACCTTCGTCTGCCTGGGCTCGTTTGGTTGTAGTAAAATTATATCAGAATTTTACAGATACATGTAAGTAAGAGTTAAAATAAAATAAAAAAAAAGGTCTTGGCGTAAAACGCTGTGTCTGCAGTTTACATGGGTTCGAATCCCACGTGGGACGGCGAATTATTTAATTAATTTCCCCAGTGGATTCTAACAGAAAGCATGATTTAGGTATTTAGGTGCTAGAGAAGTTAAGGGGTCATTACGATATTATATGAGTATTTCTCATTTTGTATCTTTTTGTCTCTCCTTCTGCTAGATATGCCGGGAAGTGGGGCCTCTGGAGGGTCCCACGTCGTTCTTGGCGGTTCTTCTGGTGAATCCCATGCTGCTCCCTCTGGTGGCTCCCCTATCGCTCCCTCTGGTTATTCCCCTGTTGCTCCCTCTGGTTATTCCCCTGTTGCTCCTTCTGGCTATTCCCCTGTTGCTCCCTCTGGTAGTTTTCCTGTTCTTCCCTCTGGTGATTCCCCTGTTGCTCCCTCTGGTAGTTTTCCTGTTCTTCCCTCTGGTGATTCCCCTGTTGCTCCCTCTGGTGGTTTTCCTGTTCTTCCCTCCGGTGGTTCCCCTGTTGCTCCCTCTGGTTATTCCCCTGTTGCTCCTTCTGGCTATTCCCCTGTTGCTCCCTCTGGTAGTTTTCCTGTTCTTCCCTCTGGTGATTCCCCTGTTGCTCCCTCTGGTGGTTTCCCTGTTGCTCCCTCTGGTGGTTTCCCTGTTGCTCCCTCTGGTTATTCCCCTGTTGCTCCCTCTGGTTATTCCCCTGTTGCTCCCTCTGGTAGTTTTCCTGTTCTTCCCTCTGGTGATTCCCCTGTTGCTCCCTCTGGTGGTTTCCCTGTTCTTCCCTCTGGTTATTCCCCTGTTGCTCCCTCTGGTGGTTTCCCTGTTCTTCCCTCTGATGATTCCCCTGTTGCTCCCTCCGGTGGTTTCCCTGTTCTTCCCTCTGGTGATTCCCCTGTTGCTCCCTCCGGTGGTTTCCCTGTTCTTCCCTCTGGTGATTCCCCTGTTGCTCCCTCTGGTGGTTTCCCTGTTGCTCCCTCTGGTTATTCCCCTGTTGCTCCCTCTGGTTATTCCCCTGTTGCTCCCTCTGGTAGTTTTCCTGTTCTTCCCTCTGGTGATTCCCCTGTTGCTCCCTCTGGTGGTTTCCCTGTTGCTCCCTCTGGTTATTCCCCTGTTGGTCCCTCTGGTAGTTTCCCTGTTCTTCCCTCTGGTGATTCCCCTGTTGCTCCCTCTGGTGGTTTCCCTGTTCTTCCCTCTGGTGATTCCCCTGTTGCTCCCTCTGGTGGTTTCCCTGTTCTTCCCTCTGGTGATTCCCCTGTTGCTCCCTCCGGTGGTTTCCCTGTTCTTCCCTCTGGTGATTCCCCTGTTGCTCCCTCGGGTTATTCCCCTGTTGTTCCCTCTGGTAGTTTCCCTGTTCTTCCCTCTGGTGATTCCCCAGTTGCTCCCTCCGGTGGTTTCCCTGTTCTTCCCTCTGGTGATTCCCCTGTTGCTCCCTCTGGTAGTTTCCCTGTTCTTCCCTCTGGTGATTCCCCAGTTGCTCCCTCCGGTGGTTTCCCTGTTGTTGTTCCTCTGGTTATTCCTCTGTTGTTCCCTCTGGTAGTTTCCTGTTCTTCCCTCTGGTGATTCCCTGTTGTTCCCTCCAGGTGGTTTCCCTGTTCTTCCCTCTGGTGATTCCCCTGTTGCCCCTCTGGTTATTCCCCTGTTGTTCCCTCTGGTGGTTTCCCTGTTCTTCCCTCTGGTGATTCCCCTGTTGCTCCCTCTGGTAGTTTCCCTGTTCTTCCCTCTGGTGATTCCCTTGTTGCTCCCTCTGGTGGTTTCCCTGTTGCTCCCTCTGGTTATTCCCCTGTTGCTCCCTCTGGTAGTTTCCCTGTTCTTCCCTCTAGTCATTTCCCTGTTGCTCCCTCTGGTGGTTCCCCTGTTGCTCCCTCTAGCAGTTTCCCTGTTCTTCCCTCTGCTGGTTCCCCTGTTGCTACTTCTGGTGGTTCCCCTGTTGGTCCCTCTGGTAGTTTCCCTATTCCTCCCTCTGGTGGTTTCCCTGTTCTTCCCTCTGGTGGTTCCCCTGTTGGTCCCTCTGGTAGTTCCCCTATCCTTCCCTCCGGTGGGTCCTCTGTTGCCTCTTCTGGTGGTTCCCCTGTTGGTCCCTCTGGTAGTTTCCCTATTCCTCCCTCTGGTGGTTTCCCTGTTCTTCCCTCTGGTGGTTCCCCTGTTGGTCCCTCTGGTAGTTTCCCTATCCTTCCCTCCGGTGGGTCCTCTGTTGCCTCTTCTGGTGGTTCCCCTGTTGGTCCCTCTGGTAGTTTCCCTATTCTTCCCTCTGGTGATTCCCCTGTTGTTCCCTCTGGTGGTTCCCCTGTCGCTCCCTCTGGTAGTTTCCCTATTCTTACCTCTGGTGATTCCCCTGTTGCTCCCTCTGGTGGTTCCCCTGTCGCTCCCTCTGGTAGTTTCCCTATTCTTACCTCTGGTGATTCCCCTGTTGTTCCCTCTGGTAGTTTCCCTATTCTTCCCTCTCTGGTACCCCCTGTTGCTCCTTCTGGTGGTTCCCCTGTTGCTCCCTCTGGCAGTTTCCCTATTCTTCCCTCTGGTGATTCCCCTGTTGCTCCCTCTGGTAGTTTCCCTATTCCTCCCTCTGGTAATTCCCCTGTTGCTCCTTCTGGTGGTTCCCCTGTTGCTCCCTCTGGCAGTTTCCCTATTCTTCCCTCTGGTGATTCCCCTGTTGCTCCCTCTGGTAGTTTCCCTATTCCTCCCTCTGGTAATTCCCCTGTTGCTCCTTCTGGTGGTTCCCCTGTTGCTCCCTCTGGCAGTTTCCCTATTCTTCCCTCTGGTGATTCCCCTGTTGCTCACTCTGGTAGTTTCCCTATTCTTCCCTCTGGTGATTCCCCTGTTGCTCCCTCTGGTGATTCCCCTGTTGCTCCTTCTGGTGATTCCCCTGTTGCTCCCTCTGGTAGTTTCCCTGTTCTTCCCTCTGGTGATTCCCCTGTTGCTCCCCTCTGGTAGTTTCCTGTTCTTCCCCTCTGGTGATTCCCCTGTTACTCCTTCTCTGGTGATTCCCTGTTGCTCCCTCTGGTAGTTTCCTGTTCTTCCCCCTGGTGATTCCCCTGTTGCTCCTTCTGGTGATTCCCCTGTTGCTCCCTCTGGTAGTTTCCCTGTTCTTCCGTCTGATGATTCCCCTGTTGCTCCCTCTGGTAGTTTCCCTGTTCTTCCCTCTGGTGATTCCCCTGTTACTCCTTCTGGTGATTCCCCTGTTGCTCCCTCTGGTAGTTTCCCTGTTCTTTCCCCTGGTGATTCCCCTGTTGCTCCTTCTGGTGATTCCCCTGTTGCTCCCTCTGGTAGTTTCCCTGTTCTTCCGTCTGATGATTCCCCTGTTGCTCCCTCTGGTAGTTTCCCTGTTCTTCCCTCTGATGATTCCCCTGTTGCTCCCTCTGGTAGTTTCCCTGTTCTTCCCTCTGATGATTCCCCTGTTGCTCCTTCTGGTGATTTCCCTGTCGCTCCCTCTGGTAGTTTCCCTGTTCTTCCCTCTGGCGATTCCCCTGTCGCTCCATGTGGGGGTTCACCTGTCGCTCCCTCCGGTGATTCCCCTATCGCTGCCTCTGGTGGTTCGCCTGTCGCTCCCACCGGTGATTCCCCTGTTGCTCCTTCTGGTGGTTCCCCTGGAGAGACCCCTTGCGGTGTATCTCCCACATGCCGAAGGAAGAAGTGTTGTGTGGTACTGCTGTTACCTGATAAAGGGGTAAGTGACTTTCCTTTTGGAGCAGTGAGACGAATTAAAAATAAATCATTCTTATTCAACTGAAATTCTACATTAGCTTATGATTCTTGAAGACATATAGGGCTGAAACTCATATGGGCTGTTCGTAATAAAATAGTAATATATGAATGTATACATATATATATATATAATTATATATATATATTATATATATATATATATATATATTATATATTATATATATGTATATACAGTAGATATATGAATGTATATATATATATATATGTATATATATTATGTATTTTATATATATATATGTATGCATATATGCATATTTAGAAATATATATATATATATATATATATATATATATATATAATTTATTATATATATATATATATATATATATATATATATATATATATATATGTATATATATATATATAATATATATAATATATATATATATATATATATATATATATATATATATATATATATATATATATATATATATATATATATATATATATATATATATATATATATATATATATATATATATATATATATATATATATATATATATAGAGATATATATATAGAGAGAGAGAGAGAGAGAGAGAGAGAGAGAGAGAGAGAGAGAAGCATGATTATCAAAAGACAAAACCAACCGTCAGTATGAAACAAAGGACTAAACAGGGAAACTCAGAGGAAGACAAAACATGTCCCCACAATTTCTGAGATGTTCCCAAAGCTCCTCAGACTCGAGGAGGCTACTAGGATGCCCATCCCATCGGCCTTCAAATTAGAAAAGCTCCTTAACAAACGTATCTTTTTTTTTTAAACTGATACCAGGCAAACTTCACGTCATCGTTGGCCAAGTGCAGGACGAAGTGCAGTACGAAGAAGTATGTGCATGTGGGCACCTGCGGCAGTGGATCCTGCTCTTGTTGTCTTCCCAGTAAGTCCTGCTTGCTCGCATGTCTCGTTGGGACCCTTGACAATCTGTTAGCAAGTTTCAGCAATTGTTAATTCCACTATTCCTTCTTCATTTGGAATCATAATATTATGTGGTATCGTTATTTTGCAATTATGAATGCTATTTATATTTTATAGAAAGGTTTTTATATGTTATGAATTATATATATATATATATATATATATATATATATATATATATATATATATATATATATATATATATATATATATAATCATATTTTTGTTTGGAATGAAAGAAATATATTGATATTTTATGGAATTTTTTTATACGGCAATAGATCATTTAAATCATATGTTGTTAACAATAACAGGACAAATGAGATCTAGACCTCCTAGTGTAATATACATACATACATACACACACACACGCATATATATATATATATATCCATATATATATATATATATATATATATATATATATATATATATAATATATATTGTTATATCTGTCTGTACAAAAATACGCATACATTTGTATATATATACATATGTGTATATATATACACATACATACATACATACCTATACACGGTATATTATTAATTACATCTCTTAACAGAAAGCGCACTACCCTCCAAAATAAGCAGAGCTGGAAGAACAAACAACCAAAGTGGAGATGTTTAGGGGGGGGGGAAGAGACCCGTCAAAGATAAGTATAATGATGATGATGATGAAGATGATGATGATGATGAAGATGATGATGATGACGAAGGTGATGTTGACGTCGGTGATAATGACGAGGATCAAACAACAGATTAATGGATATAATCTCCTAAAAAAGATATAATTCAACGAAAAAATGTGATCTCCCGAAGAAAGTTTAATTCCTTTAGACTCTTAGAGGACATGACTTCCCAAAGAAATTTTAAAATCTTTGGAGGATATAATTTCTAAAAGATTTAATGCCTTTAGAAGATATCATTTTTAAAAGATGTAATTCCTTTAGAGGATACAATTTCTATAATATGTAATTCCTTTAGAAGATAAAATTCTAAAAGATGTAATTCCTTTAGAAGATAAAATTCTAAAAGATGTAATTCCTTTAGAAGATAAAATTCTAAAAGATGTAATTCCTTTAGAAGATACAATTTCAAAAAGATGTAGTTCCTTTAGAGGATATAATTTCTAAAAGATGTAATTCCTTTAGAAAATATAATTTCTGAAAGACGTAATTCCTTTATAAAATATATAACTCCTAAAAGATATAATTCCTGTAGAAGATATAATTTCTGAAAGATGCAATTCCTTCAGTGGATAAAATTTCTACAAGATGTAATTCCTTTAGAAGATATAATTCTGTAAAGGAAATACAATTGCTTGAGGTTATGTAATTCTTTAAAGTAAGTCTAATTCCTTTAGGAGAAAAAAATCCCGCTTAAGAAGTTATAATTTCCCAAGGGAAATAAAATCCTTTCAAAGGCATGATTAAAAAGATACATTTTCTGAAGATGATATAATTTTCTGAGGAAGTATAACTCTTAAAATAGTCCTGTATAAAGATTAGAATTCCTTGATAAACATAAAATTCCAAATGATCTTATTTCAATAAAGATGATGCATTTATTTAATGGGTCTCATTTCATGCCAGTAATATAAATCCTTTCTGAGATTACATTTGTCTAAATAGGTGCATTTCTACTAAAGTTATATATATATATATATATATATATATATATATATATATATATATATATATATATATATACATTATCTAAATATATACATATATATACACACATATATATAAATATATATATACTGTGTATATATATATTATATATGGATACATACATGTATATATGTATAATAGACCTCGTTCTGATACTCCGGACGCGGGTTCGAATCCCGCTACTAACGTCAGAATTTCTTCACACTCTTCATTTGGACCTTAGGCTTAGTGGTGACAGGTGTATCCAAAAAGTTTGGAGTCATCGAGAAGTTAAGAGGGTATTGTGGTTATAAAAATCGCACACACACATATATATATATGTATATATGCAAATATATTTATAAATATATATATACATATATATATTTATATATATGTATTTATATGTATACATACACACACATACACACACACACACATAACACTTATATATATATATATATATATATAAATAGTATATATATATATATATATATATATATATATATTTCTTATATATATATATATATATATATATATATATATATATATATATATATATTGTATGTACATGTATACACTGTATTCTACACCTTCAAAGCTCTAGGCTTCATTTTGAAGCTATAAAAAAAAAAATAAAACCGTGAAAATATAAAAATACATACAAAGTAAATTTCAAAGGAACGAGGGTTGAAATAATACATAATTTAAAATTAAGTCAAAATAACATGGCAAAATATGAAAATACACGCAAAGTAAATTGCAAGAAGCAAAGGTTAAAATGATATGCAGTTTAAGATTAAGAAGAAGATAAATACAAAATAAAAAATAAACAGTAAACTCGCAAAGAGAACCAACTATAAGATATGTTAGGAGAAGGTTGACGAGGGAACGGGGGAAGGCGCCTGGGGACGGCTCGAGGGAGGCAGAGAGAGGGATGGAGGCAGACTGCTTATTTCAGGGGGGAACAATATGCTTAATGAATAATGTCTCAGTAATGGCCAAAAGTTGTTGGCTAGATGCCCTGCCTTAAATCTCAAAGTCCTTATACTGGATTTCGTATCTGCATTTCTTGGTGCGTTCTCTGATGTTAGAGGTTCCTCGTTGGACGAGTCGGTAGAGTTCTCGCCTAGCACTTTGCTAGGCCCGAGTTCGATTCTCTGGCCGGCCAATGAAGAATTAGTGGAATTTATTTCCGGTGATAGAAATTCATTTCTCGGTATAATGTGGTTCGGATTCCACAATGAGCTGTAGGTCCCGTTGCTAGGTAACCAAATGATTCTTAGCCACGTAAAATAAGTCTAGTCCTTCGGGCCAGCCCTAGGAGAGCTGTTAATCAGCTCAGTGGTCTGGTTAAACTAAGGTATGCTTAACTTCTCTGATGTTAGAGGACTCAGGAGATGAAAGTTCGAACCTTCGGTAACCTTAGTGTGGATCCGGTATAAGATTCCTCGATCACAGCGAGGACAAGTAAACTTATAAACCACACCAGAGGTCATCAGTGGATGTAAACCGCCTTTTAAATTGAACAAGCGAACTATAGTTAATGGGTTTGTTGGGATAACGTTAACTTTTAAAGCTGGAAAATGACAAGATATAAGTTTATTGAGGTCTTTGAAAAATGCATTGCAATGAATGAATGGCAAACTGGCATAGAACGGCATCTTTGGAACATCAGGCACAGGGTGGCGGGGAATGAAAATGTTAGTTAAAAATTTAGCAACAGATTCATAAAGCAAATCTGATGGATAAGTTGGTGATAAAATATTGTTGGAGATTTTTAATTTCCTCGTTTAATGCCTGCCAGCTGTAGGTCAAGGAAAAAGCTCGATGAAACAAGGCATTATGGAATTCAACTTAAAATTGTGAAAACAATGACTATAAAAGTTGGTACCCAATCAGGTGAAGGTTTTCTTCCTATGTACTGATGTGCTAAACATTTCTTGGTGGCTTGTGACAAGAATGTCCAAGAGAGGAAGCTGGTTCCCGAGTTCGTGCTCTGCAGTAAATTTGAAGTTTGATGAAATGTATTAATAAAATGAAGAAACCTTTCGGAGTCAAAACTTGTTCTAAAAAGAACGAAGGTA
>NC_089749.1:21505161-21517661 GCF_040412425.1 Macrobrachium rosenbergii
ATATGAGGGTCGAGATTGAGATGGTATGGGTATGTGGTAAGAATGAGGGAGGAGGAAGGAGTGAAGAATGCATGGGTGGAACCTGTTTAGGGTAGAAGGTCAAGAAGGAAGCAAAGGATTAGATGGTGAGGTAAAGTGAAGGAGGATTTAGAGAAGAAGGGTTTAATGGAGGAAGATGCTTTCGACAGAAATGGTTGCAGAAGAAGCATCAGGGCAACCGACCCCTTAGCTTAAAGATTGCAGTGGCAAAGAAGAAGAAAAAAGATATTACTTAGTATACCATGGAAGATAAATGATATGATTTTGACTGAGAAAGTAAGACAGATGAAAGGAAGATTGCCGAGGGGAAGAACGGTGATCATAATTTTGATGATAAGCATCACAGAGATGACAATAATTCTGGCGACGACTATATCTATGATAAAATAAGACATTCACCACGCAGCTTGTTTGAAAGATGATGACGCTGATGATATGAATTATAACGATGGCAAACATGACGATGATTATTTCTTTACGACAAAAAACACTGAAACCAAATTTGAATAGCCACGTACTTCAATCTCTTATACCGACCTGGCCAAAGAACTCAAGTAAAAAATGCTCCGAAGTTTCTTCGACGCAATCGAGTGTTCTATACGAGCCGCGGCCCATGAAACTTTCAGCCACGGCACGGTGGTGGCCTGTCCTACAGCGTTTCCAGACGCACGATCATGGCTAACTTTAATCTTAAATAAAATAAAAACTACTGAGGCTAGAGGGCTGCAATTTGGTATGTTTAATGATTGGATGGTGGATGATCAACATACCAATTTGCAGCCCTCTAGCCTCAGTAGTTTTTAAGATCTGAGGACGGACAGAAAAAGTGCGGACGGACAGACAGAGCCTCTCAATAGTTTTCCTTTACAGAAAACTAAAAAGCAGACATTTACATCTTATTAAAAATACGACATTCGTCAAACATGGGTTCGAAGTTGAAAATCGGGTTGCTATCAATAGATATGCAAAAACATGCGTATGTACCTTTCATGTTACAGCGTATGTATTCGTAGTCACATGTCAGTATGTTACAGGAAACATGAGGAAGTACTCGTTCAAGCAACAGAATCAGTAATGAATACATTCCCAAATGGACATCTCCATATTGAAATATTCATCGGGTCTCTAAGCTCTTGCCGGGGTCACTGAACTTTGTTCTTTTCTGCCATTTAAGCTTCTGCCTCCACCTAACTAGCATCAGAAAAGAGGCTGATCTTCTAGCCCAAGGTTCTCCTCATAAGGCTGAGGCCTGGTCCAAGTACCAACTCTTCTAATCAGTTCCAAGTACTAACTGCTGCAAGAACCAACTCTTCCTCTGAAAGTTCCAAGTATTAGCTCTATTGGTAAGTTCCAAATACTAGCCCTTCTGATAAATTTCAAGTCCAAGCTCTTATAAGAAACAACTCTTCCCTGTACTAATTTCTCTTAAAGTTCTAAGAACAACTCTTCCGGTAAGTCCCAAGTACTAACTTCCGAACACTAAGTCTTCTTATCATTTCCAAGTCATAACCCTTACAAGAACCAACTTTTCCTTGTGTTAACTTCTCTGAAAGTTCCAAACATAACTCTTCCGGTATGTTCCAGGTACTAACTCTTCTGATCACTTTGACAAGTAACCCTCAAGAAATGAATGACAAATTAAAGCACTCAGTGATTAACGATTTGGAACGTGCTTTGTCATTCTAACTTAGAGGACTGGCATACCTCTCCATTATGACAGAAATCCCTATATAGTAACCTACAGATGTAAATTATTGTTGATAAGCTTCAAATAATCAATTCAGAACTCGGTGTGATATTAATACTGTTGAGAAAGGGTTTATTTAATCTACACAGAATTACCATTAGAAGATCTAGAAACTGCTCTTTAGATATTATGAATTCAGTATCATACCCTGCAAGACTCCATTATGCTATCAGAAGCCCAGTTTTTAACAAGATATGTACCAACTCACACAATATTTTTAGAAAAATGGGTAATTCCAAGAGAAATGAATTCTGATTTTTTTTTTTTTTACAAAACTGTTATTTCATGGCGTTCCTCTTGTAATTTTGCCTTAGTCCGGGCTTATTAAGACAAGGTAAGATTATAGATGATATCCAGATGAAAGGAGTCAGGTAAAACTTTACTTTAGTTGAGCGGCCTGATTCCCGCCAACAGTCGTCGACCGGGACAGGTTCCTCTTACATAAATAGACTAACCTTTCCTATAATGCCAGGTCCTGACCTAACCAGAACTTACCTACTTGACCTAACTTAGGTCGATGTGCCCTGACGTGGCCGAAGCCCCACCTGGACACCCCCCTCAAAAAGGCGGTAACCTGTTCCGGTCAGGCCGCCCAACTAAAGTAAAGTTTTACCATGAGTTATATGTAAGCTTTTAGGACAAAGTGTGAAAAGTGGGTAGCCTACTACTTGAATTTTTCTTAAATCCTACATTATTTTATGATTTCTCCTAATGTTATGTAAGGATTACTAAAATGATAAAGTGTAATTGCACAGACATCACATTGACATAATATCCTAGTCATTTACTCAAAATCAAAAGCATTATCTGACTAAGAACAGTTACTGTAACTCATGAACCAGCACAAATATTTCTCTAGAAGCATTTGGCAACCTTACCATCGTTGTTTTGTTGTTTTTGATTAGACTGATGAGTAGGTGAAAAAGAAAGGATATGAAGGTGAATTTCTTCATTGCGATCTATGATCGTGCCAGTGAAATGGTATGAGGCACCAGTCAGTGGGAGAGAAAGAGCGAAAATAGCGAGTCCTGGCAAGTGGCAGATAGCCAGTAAGGAAAATGAAATATTTATCATGGGAAAAAATCGGCAAAAACAGAAAATATAAGGAGATTCAATACCGTACTTAAATTACTTAAAAAAAAAGAAGGAAAAAGCATCGATCTTTTTAGTAGGGGGGGGGGGGTTGTTGGAGAAGGTTACCATAGCGGTATGTTGCAGCTCGAGGGGAAAGCACCTGACAGCCTGATTCAAGGAAAATATTTTATTTCAGGGTTCAGACAGCTTCCAGGAATTTCCTGTTCATCATGGAAGGAAAACTGTTGTTTATGGCCTTAACTGTGGTTGCTTTTATTTCCACAACTGCTGCTATGTCACCGTTCAGGAATCATGTAAGTTGCTATATGATATATATTCATGTTCAAACATACCTTCTCGTATCTTACATCATCTTAGTAAGCCTGAAAGAGAGCTGTAAAAATACGCAAGATTTCATTTCACAAACACACACACACATATATACACATAAACGTTGTGTAAGATAAACTGATATATGGTATACACACACACACACATATATATATATATATATATATATATATAGATATATATAGAGATATATAATATATATACTGTATATATATATATATATATATATATATATATATATATATATATATATATATATATATATATATATGTGTGTGTGTGTGTGTGTATGCATACATATATATACAATATGTATGTATATATATTTATATATATATATATATATATATATATATATATATATATATATATATATATAATATATATGTTGTGTAACATAAACATGAATGTATATTCTTGATATTCTTACTTCAATCAGTGATTATCTTCTGTCCCTTAATGCTATTTTTTAATATTCTTGCTTCATTCGGGACTATCTCTGTCCCTTGGAAGGATATTCTCGCTTCATTCATAATTAACTTCGTCCCTAGACCTATTCTCGCTATTCTAGCTTCATTCAGGATCATCCTCGTCCCTGGATTCATTCTTGATATTCTAGCTTCGTTCAGGATTATCTTCGTCCCTAGACCCATTCTCGATATCCTAGCTTCATTCAGGATTTTCTTCGTCCCTAGACCAATTCTCGATATCCTAGCTTCATTCTGGATTATCTTCGTCCCTAGACCCATTCTCGATATCCTAGCTTCATTCAGGATTATCTTCGTCCCTACACCTATTCTCGCTATCCTAGCTTCATTCAGGATTATCTTTGTCCCTAGACCTATCCTTGATATTCTCGCTTCATTCAGCATTACTGTAGAATCCGGTTAACGCAGCTGCTGCAGACCACAGCAGCCGTACGAACTGTCAAAATATCTCCTGCTCTCTGGGGGGTCAATATTTAACCTATTAGGATCCCGCAGATCAACTTCTTATAATGCTTCTGTGATTTTCAGAGACATTTGCTGCAAACAAACAGCTTACATTAGTTTATTGTGCAAAAAAAAAAAAAAAAATGCATACTTAGCTCTACAAACAATAAATCCACGCTAAACAAATTGTTTCATTTACACGAATCACTTATACTCACATACGGCATCCCCACATAGGCTACCAGCAATCACAACAGGTACTAGGGCAGCACTCTGCCCAAACACCTACAACAAAATAATTCCAATAAGAAATAAGCCTACACTGCAAAATAATGAACAAAACTTCGGACAAAATGAAATTGCTCGGATCACGGCAAATACTACATGAATTACATTGCACGTAAACAAACACCACGTACCCAGCTCACTTCTGTAGCCTCACAAAGCCCGGGCAAAGGGCAGACACATTCATCAAAGCGTTACACTAAACAGCGCCGCTGCTAGCCTCACATAGTACAGAATGTTGCTGATTAATAGTGTTCTGAGACCCAAGGCACACACTGTAGATTCACTTCACTGCGTTGGTTGATAATTCCAAATTCTCAGGACACTACCAATCAGCGACACAAAACAATCCTTCTTGCAGGCGGGCTGATGGGAACAGACATGGAACTGTTCTCAACGCCCGTGACCGGGTCCAGTTCACGGCTTCCTAGCGTCTTTCACTCAACAATCATGCAACCAACAACAATGAAAATTTCACATACACACGACAAATTCTACAAATCACACACAAGCGATCAAACTCATTTGTCCAACAATAAAAAAAAAAAATCAAACAAACGTTTCAAGTCTGCTAATGCATAGAAATTCTTTGTACGTCAGACCACAAGCCAAACACAAATACTAGATACAGTAATTTACGATACACATTCATTGTGATAAAGTTTACATTAAATAATGATATTTGAATAAGGCACTTTTCCAACAGCTATTTCGTAACATTCAATATCTTTGATTTATATGTTTCTCTTTATCCGAATATATCTTAGTTACGGTTTCAAAGTGATATTCTTTAAAATTCTTGTCAAATTAGAAAATGGGAAACTTATCGTTAAATGGCAAACTTACCAATTTTTCTACCATTACTAAATTTCCAAATGATTACAAGTTACTAAGCAGGCGGGAGGGGCCTGCGCAGGATCTTACAATTACCTTCGCCCTTAGACCTGTTCTCGCCATTCTAGCTTCATTAAAGGTCATCCCTGGACCCATCCTTGATATTCTAGCTTCATTCACGATTAACTTCGTTCCTAACCTTATTCCTGCTAATCCTGAAAACTGCCTGACTCTTCCAACTCCCCTACAGAGGACGAACCACACTTGCCCAGAGACCCCGCAGGAGGACCGACGCCTCGCGAGGGGCCACAGCTTCGAAAGCTACGAGAATGAGGAGAGCAGTTCGGACGAGTCAGAGTCTGAGGAAGATTCGAGGGAGAGAAATCCAGGTATCGGCTCGTCTTTCCTCTTATCAATTTCATTAGGTTCTTAACGCCTCAGTTTGTATGATTCTTCGTCATCTTGTTTATTCAGTTTTTAGGCTGTAATTTTCATTCTTCTTCACGCTTACTTTCATCGATTTTTAGCTGTGCTTTCTTTTGTTTGTCTGATTATTCATAATCGTGATTATTTATATTTTTCAACTTTTCTTTTTATCAATTATCAGTTTTCAATTTTGTTCGCCTTTAGTTTGGTTACAATTGTCCAAATTTCAAATCTTTTTCACGATTCAGTGATTATCTAACTTTAAATTCCACCTACACCTCCTCTCTCTCTCTCTCTCTCTCTCTCTCTACATACATATATACATATATATATATATATACTGTGTACTGTTATATATATATATATATATATATATATATATATATATATATATATATATATATATATATATATATATATGCGAATACCAATAGAAAAAATGACAGGCAGAACTTCCTGTGTATATATATACACATATATATATATATATATATATATATATATATATATATATATATATATATATATATATATATATATATATATATATATATATATATATATAATATATATATACACACACACGCAATATACACAGATTATTAAACTGGATTAATAGCATGTATTCCTTTCTACCAAAAGGGTACCAGGTGTGCCCGGGCATCTGCCGTCAGGAATGCCTCCCCGACGAGAAGTTGCGAGGAAGATGCAATCCTGATTCCGTCTGTCTCTGCTGCGTTCAAGAACTCGTCGGTAATTACGAGTTTTATTGATTTATCGATTTACTTACTTGCTTGGTAATTGATTAAGTCACTTACTCATTGACTTATTTATTTATTTACTTCATTTATTTTCTTATTTTGTTATCTGTTAACTTGTTTTGATTCATTTTTGCTGGGTTTACCCTTTAATTTGTTGGTATTGATGACAGTCATAGTATTGTTAGTGAGTGTTATGGAGTTCAGTCGGTATGTTAAAGGTAATTATTGGATAGACACCTGGTGTTATAATAATATATATAATAATAATAATAATAATAATAATAATAATAATAATAATGATGATGATGATTTTATTATTATTATTATTATTATTATTATTATTATTATTATTCACATGAAACAGTAATAAATAGTGGGATACAAGAATTAAAGTAATTACTGAGTAATCTCAGTATTTTCTTGAAGTTGTAATCAGTACAACGTTTATTTACTTATTATTATTATTATTATTATTATTATTATTATTATTATTATTATTATTATTATTATTATTATTATTATTATTATTATTATTTATTCATTTATGTTCTCTCTTCAGTGACTGGTCTACACTAACCGGTGTGATTCTTGTGGAGGAAGATGTAAGATGGTGACGAATCTCTCTCTCTCTCTCTCTCTCTCTCTCTCTCTCTCTCTCTCTCTCTCTCTCTCTCTCCCTCTCTCTCTCTCTCTCTCTCTCTCTCTCTCTCATTGCATGAAATATTTATTGTTTTTTGTATTATTATCTTACTGCTTTTGTTAAAGCACTCAAAACTGAATTGCACTCACGCTAAATGATCATAGATCATAATTCTCTCTGTGTTGATGTTATTTTAAAACATAATTGTTGACCTTTGAAAACCACTGAAATAAAAACCGTTTTCTTGCAAGTGTTGTTTCAATGGGGTCCTTGGGGAGAGAAAGAAATAACTAATTATGATAATGTCTGCCTCGCAGAAAATGAAAAAAGTTGCAAAAGAGATATTGCATGAATCGTATGACAGACATATGCTATAATTTTGTACGGGAACCTAAGAGTGTAGAGGACCACAAGGAGAGGCTGTGGCATAACCCAGGTGGTGCTAACAAAGGTTACATAGTCCTAGCGTCATCATAAGGCACCTATTATAGGACCACCAAGCCTTCACAAGCAACTAAAGTACGAGTTATTTACGAGTTATTTAATCTAAAATTGACTGAGAGGATGGAGCTCTCATTTACTCTAAACTCACACACTTATCAGAAGTAAATAGTACCTCCATCTTATCCTAGATACCGCTAATTATGGGAAGTATTCTTATATGCAAAACCCACTGTCCATATTCACAATAAACATGTTTTTTCAAATAGCAATAGTGACCTCATAAATCCTGATTTCCTCACAGTTTTTGGATATGCTTACCACTACGAGTCCTGAATACGAAGAGAAATAAATAAAGGGTCTCTTTTTGGAGTGTGGTAACCATTCATCCACCATACACGGATAGATCTCTCGAATTCACTGGCAATTTTACAAGAGTCGAATTAGACCTATCCTCTGTATCGTAAGGATTCCGCTTCCCTTAGCATAGGCTAATACTTTGATGGGTGACACCTAAGGATTGCTAGACCTATTTGGTACAATAACTCTTTGAACCAACATAGAACTTTGCTAAAAACTTCAGAGGTCTGGTAGCAGAGGCCACGGGTACAATGAGGCCTCCAAAAACAGACAAGTTAGTTAGTGAGTCAGACTAACTCACTTTTTAACTGAAAGGCGGAACGTTTTAGAAATCCAAATACTTGGGACCGAAATTTATGGCGCGCTTCTGGCAACATATGTTTCTATAAAGAATTTCTTCACTTGCTCAAATAACTCAGGCTAATCATGTCCAAAGACCCGAAAAGTATTGGTTTAAACGATCAGATTTCTGTTTCATTTTAGAAGCGTGAGAAATTGCTCCGCAGGTGCCACCGAGATCATTTCAACCAAGGTCCTTGATTTTAACTGCGTGTATTCGGAGAAGGCTCTTCGGTAGGAAAAACAAACAAATTAATGTTTTCTCACAACTGCCGAAAATTGTACACGATTTCCCTTTAGACGGTTCTTCTTCAGCGGCCTTAAATGTGTGTGTTGTAATTGAGGAATGTTTGCACTAGACTCTAAAGGGTAATTGACTATGATCAATTTCTTCAGGTACTGTGATCTATTTCGTTCGGTTTGTCCAGTCGCCAATGCAGGTTTTGGTTAGATGTGGCAAAACAGTTTTTTATAATGAACTCGATCGAATGTAGACTAAAAAGAAATAACTTTGGGAGTATGTTCTTTTAGGTGAGTAATTAATTCTGTCTCAGAATCAGCTGTGATCTTACATATGTATATATATATATATATATATATATATATATATATATATATATATATATATATATATATATATATATATATATATATAAATTTATATATACATATATTGTATATATACATATATATAAATATATATATATACATAGAAATACATACATATATATATATATGTATATATATATATATATATATATATATATATATATATATATATATATATATATATATATATATATATATATATATATATATATATGTATATATATATATATGTGTGTGTGTGTGTGTTAAGATGATAGAGAACTACAACTTTTCACTAACCTGCTCTTTCTCACGACTTCCCTCTTTATACCTTTTATACCCCTATGAACACTGCATACCTCACCATTCGGTTTTATTTATTTATATTTATTTTTTTTTTTTATAAAACTGAACCAGGAAGTTGATACCCACTTTTACTGAGAGATTTCTGCATGACCTCCACCTGGACCTTAATTTGACCTTGACTTCAACTTTCAGAAACATCTCCATTACTGGTCTGTGGTCAGATCTTAATCATAATTATAGATCACCTTTTTATTACTCAGTTTGGCTACGTATTTAATCATCAATATATAACGAACATTTTTTGTTTCAGTTTTTGTCTTGTAGACCAAGCTTATTTTACTTTTAAGAACAAAGGTAAATGGGATTCGTAAGAAAGCGAGAGACTTGCGCCTCTTGAAGAAAGGAAGACTATAAGTCACGAAAATCAGGGACCGCGAATGGAATTGTTTAATAAAGTCAACAAATTAGTTCGTGAACATAACTTTTTTTCAAGAAAAAAATTCATTTAAACAAAACTGGATTAAGAAAAGAACATATCACCAAATTAGTTTAATAAGATGTTCTTTTGAGATAAGACACAACAATCCATTTCATTTAAGAAAAAATATTAAAAATGGCATGAATACGAACAATGTATTCCATTTGACAACATATATAAACTGGTTTTCTCAAATCAGTTAACATAAAAATTGATTCTAGTTGTAAAATTACATATCTACAAATTAGTCCAATAATATTTCAGAGATAGATCAATATTGCAAGACTCTTCACCGTCCGAGCAGCGTCCAGAATTAGGCAATGTCTTCCTCATAGGTATAGAGGGGACGGTGTTCCTCTTACATAAAAGTGAATGGAATCTTGCGCGCTGAGCCACAATGCTTCCTATATAACGAATCAGTCACGCCGATCACTGAAAGACGGAGGAATAGAGAATGGAAGAAAGGATCAACGTTAGTTTTTGTTATTCCCAACTCTAAAACACATAAAACTTTCGAGGGTTAATTTAAAAAAGATAAAAATACATGCTTCCTGAGACAAGTATCAATTTTTAAGGTCGCTAGAGCCCTCTGTTGGCGAAACTAGAAACGAATGCAAAGCACCGTCCAATAAAGACAAATTTGAATATTGCATTCAGCTGTTGTATAAATAATAAAAAACCCTTAAAAATATTAGGTTAAAAAAACTTAACTTACAGTATTAACTAAGATCCAGTAGCACACAAACCGTGGAATTAAGAATTCAAATTAAGTTTTAGCGGCTGACGCAGCATTTGCACCAAACAAACGGTGCACACGATTGTCTTGTCTCCTCCCGCTCGCTTACAAGACAGAACTCCCGGCAGTACCCCTTGCATGGGATCAAGTATACTGAGGATTGGAATGAGAGCAGTGAGTCGTCTTCAGCATCTTGTAACAGCAAATACACAAATGAATCGTCTTACATCATAAAATACAAGCAAATCGTTGGTACTGGAATGATAGGAAATAGTTGCAAAGGTGTTTTAAGAATTGTACTAACAAGTATCTCAATTATTACTCCTAGATAGATATTCAGGTAACAACAAATAACTAAACGAATCTATGGTAGTATCTTGAAACAGATACTGACACGATGTCAATGAATACCCATCAAGTTAAGTACAGGTATCTATGAACATAAAGCAACAGGCAGCAATCGATTTTAGCTCTTTAAATAATAAGATATACACAGGTTTTAATAGTTTTGATGCCAAAGAATGTTCTTCACCATTTTCATCAGTTAAAAAAACTACCTTAATGATTTAATTCTACTATGATTTCTTCAGACTGAGAAGGCAGGCAATAAAAAGCAAAGACCGATGGACCTTACCAAACGGTGTCGTGCTGGTAGAAGTGGCGATCGAAGAGCCAGCAGGACCGTCGGTGGGTTGAGGTTCACCAGTGGTAGGCTCACTTGCAGTCTCTGTGCCCAAAGTTGCGGTTGTAAATTCACCAGAATTTTCGCCACTCGAATTCTCGTCGCTCTTGCTTTCATCGGTATCTTTACTCTCGTCACTGTCTTTCTTTTCGTTACTGTGTTTCTCCCCATTGTTCTCCTTGCTTCCTTTGTCCTTGTGATTGTTCGGCTTGCCTTTCTCTTTGTCCTTCCTCTCCTCGAGGATTTCCTGGAGCCGATAGATTTCCGGGTGTTGCCTGATAATGACGTTGGGACATTTGATTGGACCCTTCGAGGAAAGAGATGGGAAAACGTGATTCGATAAGATTGATGCAGCACAGTAAAATGTCGCCAGCGTCGTCATCATATCGCCTCTACCGGCCCCTCTGACGCAAAGGGCCTCTGTGAAATTCTGCCCCGCGTGTCTTTGCCGCTCCTTCGTTTCCGCAAACCTTCGCTCATTTCCAGCCTACCGTTTATATAAACTTTCTTGCGTTCTTTCAAGACTTTCAGAAAGTTCTGAAATCGCATGTCTTACCTGAAGTATCGTTTGTGCGCGAGCGTTTTTGGGTAAACATTTTATCAATAATTCTTAAGAATTCATCTATACTTGAGTTTCAGATCTCAAATTCCATCAGAATCACTACTCTTGAAAAGTGGTGACCACTTGTTAGTTCATTCCTTTGCTTTTTTTAACTCAGTTATTGTCATTAATGTTATAATTATTCTTAGAATACAAAGAACACATTACTATCACTCTATAGTTAAAGTTATCGTGACATCTGTTACAATAACGAAAAGACTGCCTGCCTAAACATGTGTGCATTTTACCCTTCTGCTGCTGAAAACTTTCCATAGCAAGGTGTAATCTTTCCATAAATCTGAAAAGCAGTTTATAGCTTGTTGTTGACTTTTAATGGAAAAATATGACAATATAAAGCAAAACGGATGTTGGTTCATTTTACCCTCAGTGACCTCTTTAGTTATCTATAGCTACATTTGCCATTTTTCTCGTTAAAGGAAGGAGAAGAATGCTGATGGGGTAATGACTGTATATTGACTGTGGTGACGTCCACTTACGGAAGATTTACATCAAACATCCAGGAAAAGAGAGGAAATGAAAAAGATGAAAGCAAACGTCCCGGTAAAATAGACGTATGAGAGCTGTAATGGCGATAATACTGTAGGTTCTAACAAAACTTACCTCTTGCCTGAGATGCGATCTGGCAACTGTTGTGGCAACAATGGCAGCCAACACTATCCCCAGGAACATCCATTTGTATTCCATCTCTATGCGGAGCTCGAGACGAAACTTTCAGTTCTGAAACGCGAGCGAAAAATATTTTCGTTATATTTGTTGTATTCCGTAGACAATGTTGGCGAGGAGCTAAGAAAATATCTAAAAATAATCGTGCCTTCATATGTGCACAAGAATAAACAAAATTTTAAAATTATTGACTTAT
>NC_089749.1:21522661-21555161 GCF_040412425.1 Macrobrachium rosenbergii
CCTTAACTTCTCTAATACTTAAATATCTACAGTAAATCGTGCGTTCTGTTAGAATCCAGTGGAAAATGAATGAAAAAATCCACCGTCCCACGTGGGATTCGAACCCATGTAAACTGAAGACAAAGCGTTTTACCCCAAGACTTTTTGTTAATTTTATTTCAACTCTTACTTACATGTATCTATAAAATTCTGATATAATTTTACTACAACCAAAACAAACCCAGACAGACGAAGGTTATGATGTAATGTTAGATATATAGATGAAGATAAAGACAGAGACTTTAAACAAAATATGCATCAACGTAAAAACAGAAGACACTGAAGCTGACAACCAGCAGAGTTGAAACTGGCCATCCCTCAAGTCAAATTCCAATGAATGAAACTGATCACAGGAACATCAAAGAAAAAATCCCACCAAATCATCCAAAAAAAGTGATCTGCATAAATTTCCATCACCTTCTTATCTTTTTCCCTTCATTTCAGCTTCCGTTTCATCGAAATAACCACAAAGAAAACAGGAATATCTTTTCCAAAAGCTGAAATTACCTTTCAAGCAGCAAGAGCACTTAGAGCGATAGCAGAGCCCGTCGGCTCTTTCGTCGGCGTGGCAAACTGGACGACAGAGACCCCCGCAGATCCTCGGTAGCTCCCCTTGTCGTCAGTGCAGAAGGAGAATCGTTATTTGGTTTATATTAAGCACTAGATCACTCGGGTAAGGGTATTCTAATGGTATAAAGATGTTATGTGTTCTCTTTCAACATGAAACCCTTTTTATCTGAGGGGATGATTTCAGGAGAAAACTAGATAATGTAACTTCCTTCTTCATTACTGAACTATTGAATAAAAAAAAAAACATTTATTGCACACACACACACGCACACATATATATGTGTATGTGTGTGTATACAATGCATATAATACATCCATTTAATAGATATATGTATGTATGTATGGAGAGAGAGAGAGAGAGAGAGAGAGAGAGAGAGAGAGAGAATTGAATCTATTTACCAGGATAATTCAGTGGTCCCGAGGGGTCAAAAGGACAAATATCCTGCAAAAGAAAAAAACACGGTAAAAATTGTCAAAAATCAGGAATGGCAAATAAGTCTGCCAGGTTATGTCTATCCTTTTCCTTCATTTCCTCATTTATTTGGTCTCCTACTTATTCTTCGTCTCCTTATTGACAATAATAGTATTGTTTCTAGTTTATGCAAATAACCAAACATCACGGTTCAAACTCACCGGGGGAAGCTGGGCTTCTGATACCGACACCAGCGCCAAAATCAGCAGCAGGGAAGCTGGCAGCAGCAGACTCGGTGATCCCATCTTGAATCGGCTGCGTTCGGGTACGAAAACAAAAGAAACTTTTGGGTTAATTTGACCTGAAGTGGCTTCCTTCGAAAGAAAATAAGAATTTTATTAATATCAAAACGTTTCGAGTCGATTGTGTGACTGATTGTCAGCTAAATAACCGGCTTCCTCGGGAGGCAAAAGAGAGCTTCGCTCATCCAGCTCATGATGTAAATTGAGTGACTTCCTTCGAGGCAACAAAAAACAAATGATTATCAGCTTATGACGCCATTGACTCACACAGGAAACAGCTGTCACCTGCTAGAGAGGATACACAAATATCGACGTAGGAACCATCATGCGTGTCTACAAGATTGGCAGAGGAAGAGGAAAAAAGAAACAAAGAAACATCAGATTCGAGTAGCAAACATCTGCGTTCTCAGGGTAGGCGAAAACAGATGAAGAAGAAGAGAATCAGTTTCTTCGATTCAGAGATGATAATGGAAAGTGATCGATCACCTAAAGGCAAGCGTTGAAGTTTTCATTCCGTAAATATACAAGACCGAATCTCAAAATAGAAATAAAAATAGTGAACGTTATAGTCAGGTTCATCATTTCGCAAAACTTAGATTTGGCAGTCGCGTCAAAGTCCGATGTGTTGTGTAAAATGAAGTTTCAAAAGCGCGAGAGTCAGTTAAATGATTCGACTAAGTTGACTCAGATATCTGCAATGCTCCTGACACACTACAAGAACCTCTCCCTTCACTATATTCACGGGATAAGCATAAATTCGCGAGAACAAGACTCCACGAATACGAAACCTACCAAATCAGTACTTGTACGATACGAACCTAATTCTTCGCTGCCAGGAGTACGATACAACTGTATAGCTACCAGGCTCGAGAGAATATATATATACTACACTCAATCACACTCTGCCCTCAAAGGCAGAATCGCAGGTAAATAAATCCTGGTTTTATTGAAAATGACTCAACGCCAATTTAGGAGATCCATCGTCTAATCAGGTGTTATAAAATACTATGTGCTTTGAAGGTGTATTGAGTTAGACGGGCACTGAGCTTTCAATAGTTTATTTAGTTGATGACATTCCTTATGAGAAGTGTAGGCGCCGTTTAATGGTGCAAAAGCCTTTAGAGAAGTATGAGAAACTTTATTTACTTACGTCTGCGCTTTATTGATGAACATATATACACATCCCTCAAGCGCAAACACACAAGTAGGCCTACAGTGTATACACACATACATATAAATACAGTACATATGTATGTATATATATATGTGTATATGTATTTTCATATATATTCATGTATGTATTATGTATGTATGTATGTACAGATGAAGCAAAGCCACAGACATGAAATGAAAGAGGGTATTTTTGCTTTTATTGTATCCCAGTGGCCTCCTCTATATTGCTAGTGTATAATTATTATCACATGCTATTAAGCGACAGAGTAATATATGTATATATATATATATTAAGTTATATATATATATATATATATATATATACTGTATATGTATATATATATACACACACATACATACATATATAATATATAAATATATATATAAATATATATATATATATATATATATATATGTATGCATGTATATATATATATATATATATATATGTGTGTGTGTGTGTGTGTGTGTGTATGCGATTGGATTTTGGTGTATAATATATATATATATATATGTATATACATATATTCAGTATATATGCTGTATATATTATATATTATATGTATGTGTATATTAAAATTCAATTTATCGATAAAGGAATATAAAAAACACACATAAACAAAATAGCAATTAAATATTACGAAGAAAGTAGCAAATGTCCGCAACTGATAAACAGATAATATATAAATAGATAAGAAAACTAAGTAAAAGGTCATCGAAAATAGCATTAACTAGACACGCAACATTGCCATCCACGTAACGAGCGGACTCTAATCCACAAATATTCATCTTAATTTTATGTGTGAAAAGGCGGTGTCGCCCATCTGCATATGAAGATTATATATGATAAATTATCAGGTAATGAATACGATCTAGTTTTTCCTTGCCGATACCTGCGTCAGAAAGCGGTGGGTGGGGAGGGGAAGAGAAAGAGAGAGAGAGAGAGAGAGAGAGAGAGAGAGAGAGAGAGAGAGAGACAGAGAGTTACAAGGATTAGGATGTCTCAGACTTTTTAGTCCATCCGAGGAGACGTCATGTGCTCACTTATCTCTAGGAGCAGGATTTACTGTTCATTCACAGTGTTCTAATGATTTTGTCTAGTTTTCTTTTGAACTCTTCCACGCTGTTGCTGTTGACAACTTCTGGTGGCAGTTTATTCCATGTGTCACATATCTTGTATGTGAAGAAGTTCCCACAATGGGATGTGTTGTATCTCTTCAGTTCTAGTTTTCGTCCATTATTTCTTGTCTGGTTTTCGCTTAATGTGAAGAGGTTACTGTCTATTTTTGTTATGCCTTTCAGTATTTTGAATGTTTCTACGAGTTGTCCTCGCAATCGTCGTGTTTCTAAGTCATACATGTTCAAACTCTCTAGTCGTCTTTGGTAAACTATTCGCCTGATGGATGGAATTAACTTTGTGGCTCTTGCTTGTACCTCTTCTAATCTATTTCTGTCCTTTCTTAGTATTGGTGACCAAAACTGTACTGCATATTCAAGATGAGGTCTGACTATTGATGTGTAGGCCTGCAGCACCGTTTCCTTGTTTCTGTATTTGAACTGCCTCTTTATGTATCCCACTAGTTTCTGTGCCTCCTTCTTTTCAGCTTTTATGCACTGTTTTTTTGTATTTTAAGCCCTTCGTAATAATGACTCCAGGTCCTCTTCTTGTTCTACACTATTTATGTCATTCCTAAAAAAAAGGTTAAGTGTACCTTAGTTTAACCAGACCACTGAGCTGATTAACAGCTCTCCCAGGGCTGGCCCGAAGGATTAGATTTATTTTACGTGGCTAAGGACCAATTGGTTACCTAGCAACTGGACCTACAGCTTATTGTGGAATCCGAACCACATTATAACGAGAAATGAATTTCTATCACCAGAAATAAATCTCTCTAAATCTTCATTGGCCGGTGGGAGAATCGAACGCAGGCCCAGCAGAGTGCTGGCCGAGAACGATACCAACCCGTCCATGAGGAACTATGTCATTCCAAAGCAGCATATAGTTGGCATGAGGGTTGTTTGTTCCTGTTTGTAACGTCAAAGCCATTAATGTAAGTCAAAAACAAGAGAGAGAGAGAGAGAGAGAGAGAGAGAGAGAGAGAGAGAGAGAGAGAGAGAGAGAGAGAGAAAGTAGAGGGGGTGTTAGGGAGGAGAAAGAGGGAAAAAGTGAGAGAGAGAGAGAGAGAGAGAGAGAGAGAGAGTAGTGGGGGTGTTAGGGAGGAGAAAGAGGGAAAAAGTGAGAGAGAGAGAGAGAGAGAAGAGGGGGGAGGCATTACGTTATAATTTTTGTGAAGAGCACAGGCCACTCGGACGGGTAACCTAATGACTTTTTGTAGCCCAGATACGAAAAAAATGAGTACTGGGAGGGAAGAAGGGGGTCGGGTTTAACCCCCAAGGTGTAAGTGGTTGAAAGACCTGCTCCTTAAAGGAAGGAAGGCTATAAGGGTGAGGACTCAGGATAAACAGAGTCATGAAGAGGATTCCCAAGTTTTACATTAAAAGGAGTGAAAGAGGCACTGAACTGTATAATCCGAGAATTACCGATTTCCAAAAACTAATCAAGGATGAACCTTGTTGCCGATGGAGATAATCAAGAGAACAACAGAATTAGCTAAGAAGCCGTAAAAATGGAGCATGGAACAACTAGTGATTCAAACTGGTCAACTGGAAGGTGGCGATAGTGAACAGAAGTTGCAGAGATTGGAAGAAGAATTTTAAAGTATTACCGAAGGGCAAACATAAAAATAGAATGAGAAAAGGAGTGAAATGAACGTGGATTGATTAGGTTTTCAGACGGTAAGGTGAAAGCTGGCGATAGTGAACAGAGGATGCAAAGACCGCCTGAAGATTTAGTAAGTATTTGTAACCATATCAAGTTGGATAATTTTTTTATAAGATTAAACATGAGGCCGGACAATGACACTATGAATATTGGTGTGAGTGATAGGCTAGAATGTATTTGCAGATTCATCAAAGTATTGAAGATTGAATTCAAATACTGGGTTAAAGTTAAGTATACCTTAGTTTAACCAGACCACTGAGCTGATTAACAGCTCTCCTAGGGCTGGCCCGAAGGATTAGGTTTATTTTACGTGGCTAAGAACCAATTGGTTACCTAGCAATGGGCCCTACAGCTTATTGTGGAATCCGAACCACATTATATTGAGAGATGAATTTCTATCACCAGAAATAGATTTCTCTAATTTTTCATTGGCCGGTGGGAGAATCGAACGCGGGCCCAGCAGAATGCTAGCCAAGGACGATACCAACCCGCAAATGAGGAACTTAAAAATGCTGGGTGAGAGGACCTCACCTCTCACCCAGTAAAGTAAAGCAGGGAAGGCAGTAGCAGCCCTGCAAATGGTTTGAAAGAAGAACATAGAATGTATGGGAGGAAAATCTGAAACTAACTAAAAGCTTGTTGGGCGAGTCGGTAGAGTTGCCGGCTAGTACTCGCTAGGTCCGAGTTCGAGTCTCCGACCGGCTAATGAAGAATTAGAGGAGTTTATTTCTGGTAATAGAAATTCATTTCTCGGTTTAATGTGGTTCGGATTCCACAATAAGCTGTAGGTCCCGTTGCTAGGTAACCAACTGGTTCTTAGCCACGTAAAATAAGTCTAATCCTTCGGGCCAGCCCTAGGAGAGCTGTTAATCAGCTCAGTGGTCTGGTTAAACTAAGATATACTTGACTTTTTTTCTTTACGGAAATGGAGGGTGAATGAGGAGTTCTTTTGATATGTATAGTGTGCACAGCATACTAGGAGCAAGAAAAAAGTTAAGTATACCTTAGTTTAACCAGACCACTGAACTGATTAACAGCTCTCCTAGGGCTGGTCCGAAGGATTAGGTTTATTTTACGTGGCTAAGAACCAGTTGGTTACCTAGCAACGGGACCTACAGCTTATAACGAGAAATGAATTTCTATCACCAGAATTAAATTCCTTTAATTCTTCATTGGCCGGTCGGAGAATCGAACGCGGGCGCAGCAGAGTGCTAGCCGAGAACGATACCAACCCGTCCTGTGAGGAACTACTAGGAGTGAGAAATGGGAAAAATGGAGAGATAGGGAGAGGTGGTTTAGTCATATGGAGAGAATGAAAGACAAAAGGTTTGTAAGCAGTGCCTACAGTCTGGAAGATTTCGGGTGTTAATGATGCGTTTGAAACGAGTTCTCAGTATCCAGAAGGCATAAGACTGCTCGCAAGATGAAGATTAATGGCGCAATGTGTGTGAAGAGGGTCGACACGCTACGAGTGTGCTTTCTGTGAAAGTAAATGAGGCGGTTAATGTTATTAAAATTTTCTCATTAATTTAACAATTAAAGATTTAAAGTGCATTCGGTGTTTCGTGAACGTCTAAATGAATAGAAACGCCATCTACACACTCTTTGCAAAGGAAAAAGGTGACCCGAACGCTTTTCAGTGCAAATAAGACCCATCTGATATGTCCTTCCACTTAAACACCTGTTGTCCAGATGAACAGGTGATCGTCCTCGGTTTACCAGATAATTTCGGCATACAGGTGTAAATCGCCCTTTAGGCGGACACACCTGCCGAGGCGCTGGCAGGGTGACGGGTGTGGGTTTGGTAAGGACCATGTGTCGCGCAGTCGTCACATCGTGTCCACTCAGGAAGTGAAGGGGAGAGAGAGAGGGAGAGCGAAAGAGAGAAAGAGAGAGAAAGAGAGAGAGAGAGAGAAAGAGGGAGAGAGAGAGAAGGAAATGTTGGGCCGGGTCGTCGTCGCCATTCCCTGAAGTGAAATAGAGAGAAAGAGGGAGGAAAGAAAGAGTGCGTGAGAAAAAGGTCTTCAAGTCGTGACTGTTTCATCAAGTGAGGGAGAAACAGCATAAAGGAAGAGAGAGAGAGAGAGAGAGAGAGAGAGAGAGAGAGAGAGAGAGAGAGAGAGAGAGAGAGAGAGATCAAGTAGGCGTCACACTGAACTGGCGTCACATAGCTAAGACAGAAAAGTGACAAAACAAGAGAGAAATACCGGAGGAGGGAACGAGTTTTGTCGAGAACCAGACTGACAATGACGTCACAGAAGGTGTGAAGTGATGCAGTGATAAAGAGCCATTCCATACGAGAGCACTAATAAGGGCGTCGCGGTAAAAGAAGCATCCACGATGAAAGCCTCATTCTCCGAAGGGAGTTCGTCCAAGGGCAATTCGTTCAAGGGAATCTCCAGCCCCTGAGATACTGTGGAAACACGTTACCGAAGGTGGAATCTAGCACCTGAGCCACTTTGAACGAAGGGAACTGCTCTCAGAAATATATTGTGAAAAGGATTCCAGCCATAGGAATTCCCGCGTTAAGGATATCTCAGCTAAGGGAACTGCTCTTCCTTTCAGCCATGATAACCAAAGACCCTTTCAGGCCACTGATTTGTATACTGGTGGCTTTTGCATTCATATACGGAGCTTACAGCGTCGTTTACAAGCGTCGGGGTTTCTTCAGCGGAGAAGATAAAGCAGGTAAACATTGTTTTAGGAGTCGTAAAATTATTGCATTTGTTAGTTTCTGAACGTGCATATATATATATATATATATATATATATATATATATATATATATATATATATATATATATATATATATATATTATATATATATATATATATATATATATATATATATATATATATATATATATATATATATATATATATATATATATATATATATATATATATATATATATATATATATATATATATATATATATATATATATATATATATATATAGATGTGAACAATAGTAAGGTTATGAGGGAATATAAAAACCAGAGAGGTGGGGTGATGAATGTTAGTCTTTATGGCAAAAGAACAAGAAGCAATCGACTCTCTTAAGAATTCAGTAACAAACAGAACGATTGATAAAAGAAAGAAGCAGTGAATCACATAATGGGTGAAACAGGGAAGGCAGCAGGGTGAATGCAAAAGACTGGAAAGGGACTTGAATTGTTTAGGGAAGCCAAGTTGGGAGTAGACGAAGGGACTGTTTAGCCAACTCTCCTTTATGGATGTTGAGTGAGATTGAAAGGAAAAGACTGAGGTTATTGAGACTGATAATTTATAGAAAGTAGGAAGAACTTACAGGATGGTGAAGTTAAAGCTAAGTGCACCCTAGTTTAACCAGACCACTGAGCTGATTAACAGCTCTCCTAGGGCTGGCCCGAAGGATTAGACTTATTTTACATGGCTAAGAACCAATTGGTTACCTAGCAATGGGACCTACAGTTATTGTGGAATCCGAACCACATTACAGTGAGAAATGAATTTCTATCACCAGAAATAAATTCCTCTAATTCTTCATTGGCCGGCCGGAGAATCGAACGCAGGTCCACCAAGGTGCTAACCAAGAACGATATCGACCCATCCAACGAGGAACTACAGTATGGTGAAAAGAGTGTATAATTTGATATATTGTGAAGGAGGACAAAAGGAAACTTAGGTAGCTAGTAAGGGCTTTGATATCCAGGAAGCAAAAAGTTGCTTGCAAGATTAAGTTGTATGGCGCTGGATTTTCATTTCTCTTCTTTTTCTCTTTTTTTTCTCGGCGAGGAAATGGAAAGCTCGTTGCTTCGGTCTTCGAATCAGTCTAATGAAGCAGTTTACGAAACAGAGGACGCTTGAAACTGCTTAGAATAATAGGCATTAAGCCTCACAGTAACCTTGGTCACCACCAATCACATCGCCGGGGTACAAATGTTGCTTTCACTGCTCGAAAAGGTTTTGAAAAGGTCGCGGCAGTAAACAGCTGTTCATCACCATAATTGTCGACACTTGCGTCAATGAGAGGGTCGGGAAATGATGTAAGAAATTTGAACGTGGCAGATAAATGATAATGATAATGATAACCATACTCATATGCCGTCTATCCCTACAACATTTGTAATCCTACTGACACGGAGAGAGAGAGAGAGAGAGAGAGAGAGAGAGAGAGAGAGGTTTCGCGCAGCTTGATTGAGCACAGGTGTTATTGAACATCTGAATGGGAGCAAATACAACTGAGGTATTTCTCTTAAGAGGAATGTTTCCGTCACAGTCGTTTGTGATTGCTAATGCGATGATAGGTACTTTGGTGGCAGGTGTAGAAAGAGGCTCGCGTTGTGGAAGTTGTCTGTATATATGGGCTTCATCCACGATTGAGCAGTGAAGTGTGAATGTGGTAGAAACACACACACACACATATATATATATATATATATATATATATATATATATGTATATTACTAAAGGACCTCATTCAAACTGGAAGTTTGATACCACCCAGTTTGAATGAAGTCCTTTTAGTAATTCTACTAATGCACAGAACAATTGTGTAATTGATAAAGTTAATATATATATATATATATATATATATATATATATATATATATATATATATATATATGATATATAATATATATATAGTATACATATAATTATATATATATATATATATGTATGTATATATCTATATATATATATATATATATATATATATATATATATATATATATATATATATATATATATATATATATATATATATTTTATTAACAGGACCTCATTGAAACTGGATGACATTTAGCGGAGTTATTTATTCAAATAACTCCGCTAGATACCATCCAGTTTCAATGAGGTCCTGTTAGTAATTGCTTTAATGCACAGAAGAATTGCGTAAGTGATAAAGTTAATATATATACATATATATATATATATATATATATATATATATATATATATATATATATATATATATATATATATATATATATATACGAGTATATATCCATGAAGTTAGAAATGTTTAATATCCAATTCACGCTACTTCGGGAATAACCCCTCTGGGGAATTATCACCGAAGGGGAATTTTTTTTTTTAAGTGGTAAATGGATCGGTACCGCCGGGTCTCGATCCCTCGACACAGTACCTTCCAAAGACTCCATTCGACGGTGGCTGTACCGATCCATTTATCACTTAAAAAAAAAAATTCCCCTTCTGCGATAATCTCCTATCGGGGATATTCCCGAAGTAGCGTGAATTGGTTATTAAACGACATTTGTAGCTTCATGATTGTATAGAAATCACGGTTTGATAAAAATTTCACATATATATATATGTATATATATACAGTATATATATATATATATATATATATATATATATAAGCGTATATATATATATATATTTTATATATATATATATATATATATATATATATATATATATATATATATATATATATATATATATATATATATATATATATATATATATATATATATATATATTATATAAGAGTGGGAGATGTTGTCATGTACAAAGTAATGAGACAGAGACAACTAGACAAATAAAAGAGAGAGAGAGAGAGAGAGAGAGAGAGAGAGAGAGAGAGAGAGAGAGAGAGAGAGAGAGAGAGAGGAGAGATGTAATAAATCTCAACAGAAAATAAATAAGCCATTTTCATTCCTATCTTGTCAACACAATGAAATGCTGTATTTACCGATGTTTTAATTCTCTTACCTAAATCTACACAAACAACCCTTAGTTTTCTTGTTTGTGTCGGATTTGTGTGCAAGGGCGTGTTCAGAATGCTTGGTCAGTGGACAGGTATCGTGGGTAGGGTCGGGGGGTCGCAGAACCTAATTTTCATGTAAACTATATAATTATTTATCTTCTTAAAGTGTTCTTAATGCTCTCTCACTTTGTATTGTGGATTTGAGATGTGAATTTTTTTCACACCCAAATTTTAAGAGGTGGCCCAAACGCACACCACTTTCACCTTTCCCTTCGCCCCTAAGAGAACTTTCTCTGAAGGAAAGAGAGAGAGGGAATTGGATAAAGTATAAACATTTGAATTTCTACTTTCTTCGTTTTTCCTCTGACTTCGACAGCCTTCCATCCTTCAGACTGCAGGTCTTTCGTTTCCATCCTTACTTTCTCTTCCTTTCACAGAGGAATCAGAATGCCTGCTCCATCGGCCTCAGCATGAAAAGAGGTGTTATGGGAAGCATGAGTCAGGGAACTCTGAAGTTTAGAGGAAGGAAAGAAGAATGAGATGAAGTCACAGGAACAAATTTCCATCCAACAGAACTAATTAGCAAGTGACCCATGGCTGCCTTATGGCTATGACGCAATGAGTCTTTTAAGTTTATAGGAGCAGGTTAGCGCTATGGGTCCACTGAGCATTACTGCTCGTGGAGTACGTGCAACTTTTGACGTCCATCACTCCTTTCCTCCTTGAACTCACTCTTCCTCAATTTCACCTGCATTGCAGCGTAAGCTGTAGGTTCTTAGCCACGTAAAATAAGTCTAATCCTTCGGGCCAGCCCTAGGAGAGCTGTTAATCAGCTCAGTGGTCTGGTAAAACTAAGGTATACTTAACTTTGCAGCATGTCTGATCCTATATCTGTCACTACAATTCAGATTGGATGGGTCGATATCATACTCGCCTAGCACTCTCCTAGGCCCGCGTTCGATTCTCCGGCTGGCCAGTGAAGAATTTGAGGAATTTATTTCTGGTGTTAGAAATTCATTTCTCGCTATAATGTGGTTCGGATTCCACAATAAGCTGTAGGTCCCGTTGCTAGGTAACCAATTGGTTCTTAGCCACGTAAAATAAGTCTAATCCTTCGGGCCAGCCCTAGGAGAACTGTTAATCAGCTCAGTGGTCTGGTTAAACTAAGGTATACTTTTTTTTTCTACAATTCAGTCCTTATAGAATTCATTGCTGGGCACTTTGTTTCTAGCCATTTATTTTGCATAGATATACAGTAGATCAAAATGGCTGAAATAGCTAAATGATAGGAGAGCCAATTTTTTTGACTTGTGATCTCGCTAGAGTAAATGTTGACCTCGTTTGGCAAAAGCTAAGTGGCCGTCTATTTTAGCATTGCTAACCAGTGCAAATGTGGAAGGCCTGTTTGGTGAAATCCAAATGACCGCCTGTGCGGAGAGTGGTCTGGGTCTCTCAGTATAGGAAAACCTTGGCCAAAGACTTCTGTGAATTAGAAGAAACTTGCTGATAGGAAGTAAGGTTCAAATAGAAAAATGGAAATTTGTTTTATTGAAAGTAACTGTTGCTTCTCCGATATTTCTGTGTATATACACCTTTTTGTGACTGACTACACTAGAACAATTAAAGCTCTTGTCTATTCCACACAATTTTTTCATTATATTCTGCTACTGATGTTATGCTTCTTTAACTTAAAATTGTGGTTAAACCATTTACCCAGAGTGGGATTTATAAATTCAATATTCTAAACTTGAATGGCACTGCTAGATAGCTAAGCAAAAGTTAGCTTACAGTTAATGAATTTATTGCCATTCAAAGCAACACATTTCAGCTAAGCAATATGGTGGACAAAACTAACAGCTAGGTAATAATATCAATGTTACGGCGATGTTAAGTTCCATTTCCTTTGATTTTATTTCTTACCGTCTCAGTTTTATTTGTTTAACCTATCTGCATTATCCTGCAGTGGTTACACCTATAATGAATGTAGTTTTACCCATATAGAAAGCTACTGATTTACATAGTTCTTTGTAATTTTTAGCTCTGCAATTAACCCTCGTTATCTCTTATATTTCCAGGATTCTCTAACAACATTCTAGACTATGAAAATCCAGACTATGGAGAAAATGACCAATGGCAAATTGGAAAGCGTTCAAGGAGGAGTTATAATCAACAGAAGAACAGCGAGTCTACGCCTTTGCTCGTCCTCATACTAGCATCCAATGTCAGGAGTGGGTCGACTCTGCTGGCCGAACTTCTTTCCACAACTGGAGAAGCTGTCCTGTTTTTTGAGCCTCTGTGGCCCTACAGAGATAAACCAGAGCTTTTCAAAGGCAAAAGTGTTATTAGCTATTTGTCAGATGTTTTCCAGTGTAATTTCAGTGATGAATTAGAAGCCTTCCTGAGGTATACCTTCCCGTTCAGTCACTACTTCCATCAAAGCATTCTTAATTGCCTAAGTGACTCATCTGCTCAAAAGTGCTTGAGGGAACTAGATCTGAAAAAAATCTGCCAAAATGCAAGAGTGCGCGTTGCCAAGGTTGTGCGAGCGAGGCTGTCTGCTATTGAGGATCTACTCCAGGGCTCCTCCACCCAACGTATCAAAGTGATCCACCTCACTCGAGACCCCAGAGGGTCGATCACTTCCATGCAGGGCCTCTTCTGGAACTGGAAGCCCTCTCTCAAGTGTGGCCCTCTGTGGGAGGACATGCAGGAATACGATCGCCTAGTCCAGAAGTACCCGGAGAGCCTCATCAACATTACCCACGAAGAACTGAGCTTGTATCCTACGAAGACCATGGAAAAGCTGAATCGTTTCTTGACCGGGCGTCCTGACGTCTCTGCTGGAACCCACCAGTACATCAAGAGGCACATGAATTCCACCAGGTACCGGGAAGACCCCCTGAGCACTTTTAACACCAGCAAGAACAAGTACCAGTCCTGGCGTTGGCAGATCAATGGGAGGCTGCTCTCGCAGATAGAAAATGAGCCCAGTTGCCGAAAGGCCATCGAAAGATACGGTCACAATCTATTTGGGTCCCTGGACAGGGTCACTGATCCGAGAATACCCCTTAAAATATCTGACGAGGGACCAAGCGAGGAGGTCCTACAGATGTATTCGCAGACGTAAACTGGCTGACGTAGAGAATTATAATTGTAAATCAAGTCTGTTAATATCTATTTGAAACTTGTTAAGGTCAAGCATGTAAAGGAGACAGAATTCTTTGAATATATTAAATAAAAAATCCTACTTAAAATGTTAATATAAACTAATGGCAGATTGTATCATCATAAGTTGGTTTTCATTGGCGTTTTAATGTAAATAACTTGAAAAGGATTTTACATCTGAAATGTCTATAGCAAATGTGTCGCTAAAACCTCCTCATGAAATATTAATATTCCGCTTTTCTATGAATTATATTGACTACCATTTGAATATTTCGATGAAATAAGAACTGATTTGATTTTGAACAAATTTTACCTTGGTCTTAAATTACGACCATTAAATTATTTTGCATGTTACTTGTCCCTGATTCTTAAATGAACCTCCTCACACACACACACACACACACACACACACACACACACACGCGCGCGCGCGCATACAAACACACACCCACACACACACACATATACATATATACAAAGATATATGTATATACATACATGTATATATATACTATATACATATGTCTATATATATGTATATGTATATATAGTTCTACATTTACTGATATATGAAATAAAAAAAATCGTACCTGAATGTTAATAAACACCAATGGCAGATTGTATCATCACACACACACACACACACACATATATATATATACATATAAATATATATAGATATATATATATATATATATATATATATATATATATATATATATATTATAAATATATATATTTATATATTTATGTATATATATATATACATATAGTTTTACATTTACCTATAATAATGTATGTATAGAAACAAATGAATTTAAGCGAACTATAAACAGAAAATTAAAAAAAAGAGAGAAATTGTGTAAATCACCGCAAAATAACGACGTGGGTCAGTTACCTGAAAAATTTGATAATGATCTTAATTTCTGTTTGTGATTTATGCATAAAACCTGGAACAATAGAAACTGGTGCTAAAAAGTGTTATCCCTCAGAGTCTTAGCCAATTGTGTGGGATGAGGGTGCTAGCCCCTGTCCTTCTCCACCCTGGTTGTGACCAGCAACAGTCAACTGACTATCAGGAGTCAAGCTTGGGACATCTTGCAGGTCTGGGGAGTCTGTCATTTTCTTAGCAGGATTATGTGAAAATCAAAGAGCAGATTTATCCACTTATCCATTACAGGATATATGTTTGGATATCTAAACTTGAAAGTAAGGCATAAGTTTGGATATCTAAACCTGTAATTAAGATATAAGTTTGGATATCTAAACCTGAAAGTAAGGTATCAATGTGGATATCTAAACTTGTAATTAAGATATAACTTTGGATATCTAAACCTGAAAGTAAGTTAGAAGTTTGGATATCTAATCCTGAAAGTAAGGTATAAGTTTTGATATCTAAACCTGAAAGTAAGGTATAAGTTTGGATGTCTAAACCTGAAAGTAAGTTAGAAGTTTGGATATCTAATCCTGAAAGTAAGGTATAAGTTTTGATATCTAAACCTGTAATTAAGATATAACTTTGGATATCTAAACCTGAAAGTAAGTTAGAAGTTTGGATATCTAATCCTGAAAGTAAGGCATAAGTTTGGATATCTAAACCTGTAATTAAGATATAAGTTTGGATATCTAAACCTGAAAGTAAGGTATCAATGTGGATATCTAAACTTGTAATTAAGATATAACTTTGGATATCTAAACCTGAAAGTAAGTTAGAAGTTTGGATATCTAATCCTGAAAGTAAGGTATAAGTTTTGATATCTAAACCTGAAAGTAAGGTATAAGTTTGGATGTCTAAACCTGAAAGTAAGTTAGAAGTTTGGATATCTAATCCTGAAAGTAAGGTATAAGTTTTGATATCTAAACCTGTAATTAAGATATAACTTTGGATATCTAAACCTGAAAGTAAGTTAGAAGTTTGATATCTAATCCTGAAAGTAAGGCATAAGTTTGGATATCTAAACCTGTAATTAAGATATAAGTTTGGATATCTAAACCTGAAAGTAAGGTATCAATGTGGATATCTAAACTTGTAATTAAGATATAACTTTGGATATCTAAACCTGAAAGTAAGTTAGAAGTTTGGATATCTAATCCTGAAAGTAAGGTATAAGTTTTGATATCTAAACCTGAAAGTAAGGTATAAGTTTGGATGTCTAAACCTGAAAGTAAGTTAGAAGTTTGGATATCTAATCCTGAAAGTAAGGTATAAGTTTTGATATCTAAACCTGTAATTAAGATATAACTTTGGATATCTAAACCTGAAAGTAAGTTAGAAGTTTGGATATCTAATCCTGAAAGTAAGGCATAAGTTTGGATATCTAAACCTGTAATTAAGATATAAGTTTGGATATCTAAACCTGAAAGTAAGGTATCAATGTGGATATCTAAACTTGTAATTAAGATATAACTTTGGATATCTAAACCTGAAAGTAAGTTAGAAGTTTGGATATCTAATCCTGAAAGTAAGGTATAAGTTTGGATATCTAAACCTGGAATTTTGTTAGCTGTGTCTTGTTATTGCCAAAGACGTGCATTTCAGGAAAACGAAAGCTTCTTGCTGTTTGTGGAAGAAAACGTAAACGACATCGAGTACCTTGACTATTTGCTGTTTAGACACTTTAGTAATGCGAAGAAATCTTTAACAAGCTGAGTTATGTATATGTACTATAAGAAAAAAAGATGATGATGATGATGATTATTGTTATTATTATTAAATTATTATTATTATTATTATTATTATTATTACAAACTAAACCATAATATTGTTTCAGAAATAAAATACTAGAAGCCCAGTACAGAAAATGAAATTGAGAGGTCAAGAATAACTTATGAAAAGAGAAGACCATTTATAACTTTGTATAGCTATGTACAAAAGACAATTTGTAGTGATGAATGTTCCATTTTTAGTTTTATTTTTCCTTGTTTGCTGATAAGAGGAGAAAATGGAAATAAATATTGATGATTTAGAATTGCTTTGAATACGTTTATGACATTTGTCTTCTACACGAGATTCCTCATATTGGATCAGCAAAGGAAATGTTGCATTCAGAAATAATTGAGGATAATTATGTGAAAATTTTTAACAGTGGAATTTAAAAAAAATGTGTAAGTGAAAGTATATACGCATACACACGCATTCACAGACAATCGTAAATATATATATACTGTATATATATATAAATATATATATATATATATATATATATATATATATATATATATATATATATATAAATATTTACTTATTTACTTACATATATGAATATACAAGCATATATATAATATAGTATATTTATACATGTACATAAATATATATAAAGAGTATATATATACAGTATACATATATATAGTATGTATATATACATATATGTAAATATATATATATATACACATATATATATGTGTATATATATATGTGTGTGTGTGTATATACTGTATATTTACGAGTGTGTGTCAGTCTGTGCATGCGTGTGTGTATATATGTACATTTTTATATATATTTCTTTATATATGTATGTATAAATATGTGATATATACATACAAATATATGCCATATATATATATATATATATATATATATATATATATATATATATATATATATATATATATGTATATATATATTTTTGTATATATATATATACAAAAATATATATGTCATTTAAGCATATTTTCTCTCTTATGAAATTTCTATTAAAGCTAGTGGCATTGTTCTCAGATAGTATCTTTTTATCAAGACTTAGGATCAGTCTATACTTCGTTTTCTCTTCATGTAAGCTTCCCAGGAATAAATAAAAATCATTCACGATTCTGTCCACTGACTTGCTTATTCTAGTCGACGGAGGAAACGGTCCCTCGACTAGAATAAGTAAGTAGCTGAAAAGAACCGTGAATAATTTTTTTTCCTTATTCATGAGCTTTCCTGAAGAGAAAATTAATAACTGTAGACTGATTCAGAGTCTTGATAAAAAGATACTATCTGTGAATTAATGCCTTTAACTTCAATAGAAATTACATAAGAGAGATAATATGCCTAAATAGCACACACCCACACACACACATATATATATATATATATATATATATATATATATATATATATATATATATATATATATATATATATATATATACACATATATATACACATGTATAAACGCTTCATAAAAAGACAGTATCATCGAATAATGCCATTAACTTCAATTGAATATATATACATATACACACACATATACTGTATATATATATATATATATATATATATATATATATATATATATATATATATATATATATATATATATATATATATAGTCTTTATAAAAAGATAGTATCTATGAACAATGCCATTACCTTCAACAGAAATTATATATATATATATATATATATATATATATATATATATATATATATATATATATATATATATATATATATTCTTTATGTAACTGTGTCTTCAGATATTTTGTAACGCTGCAGACAAAATATCTGAAGACACAGCTACGTAAGAGTATAACCTTCCCAGCGCGAACACGTGCCTCTAGCAAAGGTTTCTTATCGAGTCAAACGCCATGTGTCGAATTCCCACAGGCTAACGAGGTTAGAAAGTACTGAAAAGGTCACACACAGAAAAGCAACGTAAAACTTCCTCGCTTTTTTTTTTTTTATTAGACGAGAAATTCTCACCAGAAGGTTTTTGGGTATTAACTGAACTTCGAGGATTCAATAAATACACAGCTGATATTCTTTATAATTAATCTTTATTTATATGTGACATCTTAAGCTAATTCTATTACTCATGGCAGCTCGTGAGGATTTTAATCCGTTTCTCTTGTGTCGAAATACACGAGAGAGAGAGAGAGAGAGAGAGAGAGAGAGAGAGAGAGAGAGAGAGAGAGAGAGAGAGTATGTTTTACATGAAGGACACCTTGAAAGGATCCTTGAAAACATCTGTTGTTGTTGTTGAGAGAGAGAGAGAGAGAGAGAGAGAGAGAGAGAGAGAGAGAGAGAGAGAGAGAGAGAGAGAGAGAGAGAAATATTTGTTAGCAATCCACTGCTTTAATCATTCACCATAAATAAGAAGAATAAAAGGCTTTACATATACTGTATATCAGTTTATGTTTATGCGGGGTGGAGTTATTATTATTATTATTATTATTATTATTATTATTATTATTATTATTATTATTATTATTATTATTATTATTATTATTATTATACTGACACCGAATAACTTGAACAATTTCGGAGTTAGGGATTTGAAATTTTTATCACAGTAGGACCAATATGGGGAAACGAAAGTACCAAAGTACCACCTAATTTCCTGCAGCACTCCCTTCTCCTACGCCCAACAAACACCTCACCCTCTTCCAAGAACAATAAACCAAAAAGAAATCTTACGGTCTGTTTCTACAATATTCAAGTTGACTTCCCAAACACAAAACTACCAAAATGTCCTAAAAAATTGTAACCGGAATGGGTTCGAATCCTTCCAGGGAAGGAGAATCTCTTCATTTATTTCCTACGGCATTTCGAGGCTTTCAAAAGAGATTGTGACAAAATGTGTCAGGAAAATTAGAAGGTAGAATTAGAGAATGTTACGAAATAAAAGGAGCTGATAGAATGGCTTCAGTAATTAGTGGAGTTATTTTTCCTTTATTATTATTATTATTATTATTATTATTATTATTATTATTATTATTATTATTCAGAAGATGAACCCTGTTCATATGGAACAAGCCCACCATAGGGGCCACTGACTCAAAATTCAAGCTTCCAAAGAATATGGTGTTCATTAGGAAGAAGTAAAAGAAGGTAAAGGGAAATACAGAAAGAAAACATCTCGCTTATTAAAAAAAGAAAAAATAAATTAATAGATTGATAAAAATATTGACAACTATAGACACTAATGCTGTCCTGACAGATACTGTCGTCATCACCATCAAAAAATGCACTGTCATCATTACCACAGTCATTCATCAGTCATCCCGGAGACATGCCTGTGAGAAGACCCAGTTTCTGTATACTATCCAGCCAGTTTGTTCTCTTGATTTTTATCAATAGCATTATCAGTAGAAGATAAAATACCCATGAAGTGAAATTTGTGTTCTTATTTTAGTCTTTCTCCACATTTTTCCATACGAGCAATTTACAAAATGCGTATGAGTGGGTATATAACAAATGAATTGATAAAAAAAATTTTCCTAGATAGTGACCCGCAAGGGTTTTAACCTGGTATGTATCCACCTTTGCGGCGTGTTTAGTACAAGCCCGTTGGGGATTACCGTGAAAACATAAACAAAAGGCTGTAGATACCATAAAGAGAATGACCCCCAAGAAATATTAGTCCCAGATAACGACCCCCGAACTTTGCTGGGGGTCACTATCTAGGAAAGCACCCAAATTTCACTTGATGGGATTTTATCTCCTGTTATCAGGTGGAGCGTGAATGTCAGCCGATGGCACAAATCAAATTAGACAGACGTAAGAAAAGGAAAGCAGAGATAATGTCAGAAAATGGCTGAAATTTTGAGAGAAAAAAAAAAAAAAAAAAAAAAAATAAAAAAAATTGATAAACAGGTAATGAGACGAATGAAATGAACGTAAATACTGCTGAATACTATACTATCTGCAGAAGTAACTTTTGTCTCAAATCCTTGAAGCTGAGAAAATAGATAAATAAATAAATAGATAAATAAGTAACCAGCAAACATAAATTAGGTTTCAGAAGGCCCAGTTTGTCTTCTGTAGATGTGTTGTCATGCTGACCTCTCTGGCTATAGTTTTTTTTTGACAGCAGCAAAAAAAAAAAAAAAAAATGTCAGCAGAGGGTCGTTTTTTGTCATTTTTTATCACATAAATATGTTACCAGGCTGCATCCCTTAATCATATTCCCCTTAGTAATCTTTTTTTTCTTAATTTTCACTCACTATTTTTTGTGATGCATGAACTAGTAAAATCACTCTTCAGATTAGATATGCCAGGAACGCCCTCTGTTATTCAGAGTCGATGACGTTGCCCGCAGCCATTGCCTTCTTTCGAGGGCTTAACTGGCGAACGCATGCTCTAGAACTTGACAACATACAACCAAGGCCCTTTAAATATATTCTATATTTGAAGGACCTTGCATGCAACCACAAAGTTAAGCATATCTTAGTTTAACCAGACCACTGAGCTGATTAACAGCTCTCCTAGGGTTGGCCAGAAGGATTAGACTAATTTTACGTGGCTAAAAACCAACTGGTTACCTAGCAACGGGACCTACAGCTTATTGTGGAATCCGAACCACATTATGACGAGAAATTAATTTCTATCACCAGAAATAAATTCCTTTAATTCTTCATCGGCCGGTCGGAGACTCGAACGCTGGGCCAACAGCGTGCTAGCCGAGAGCTCTACCCACCCCTCCAAAGAAGAACTGCATGCAACTACAAATGCATACACACGCACACATACAAATACCCACAAAGCGCATGTACATGCACATACATATACACTCACATACATGTATATATATATATATATATATATATATATATATATATATATATATATATATATATATATATATATATATATATATATATATATATATATATATATATATGTGTGTGTGTGTGTGTGTGTTTGTGTGTGTGTTGTGTGTTTGTGTGCATTTGATCTAAATATAGACGATGGCCTTAAACACGACAATAAAAGTAATGAAAACAAGGCTAAGATAACTATGAAAATGCTAATGTAGTCACGAAGGCAGTATATAACAGAAGACCGTGTGAGTCAGCGAACGATAAAGAAAACGGAATAGCTGAATAAAGTGCATAGAAAACGTGGAATGAGATTTTCAGAGGACCTGTCAATCATTATGAGATAACGGGCGTTGCTCATCGGTCTGTTTTGCAGAGGAAATTCAGCTAAATTCAGGCAGTTAGAAATAAAGCCTTGGAATTTAAACGCTCATGATGTCACCAGATTCTGATAAGAAAAAGAGGCTGGGGAACTGGGGTCCACAGTTATAACGAAGTATTTAATAATAATAATAATAATAATAATAATATATTTCAGTAACCTGCTGTAATACTTTATAATAAGGAATTTCTACTGTAAGAAATATGCTGCTTCATCCATCGAAATATGAACGTTGGACAATTATTAACTAAAACTGATGTGCAGAAAAAGCGAATTATTAGAAGAAATTGAGAAAACTCAGTATAAAATCAATTCGCAAAATGCAGCCATTTTATTCAACAAAACTCGCCTCAAAGAGGGACTTCTTCTTTCGTAATAATAATAATAATAATAATAATAATAATAATAATAATAATAATAATAATAATAATAATAATAATCTCTAAAGGCCTAGCGTTAACAGTGAGTTTTGACCTTCCATCTCCGAATAAAAAAAAAGATTGGAAAAATAATGTTAACTCAAATGCCAATGAAAAAGATTACTGAAACTTGCAATAAAAGTTATAGATTTTTGTGTTATTTATTTTTACATATTATTATTACTCTATAGTAGCATAGTGAAGATGATGGATGGCAAACTTGCGCACTTTCTCCATTGGTATTTGTTATTATTACGAGCTTGTTGGCGTGCGCTATGCGCGCTGGAACCCGGCGCTGCTGTCTCCCCTACCTACCCCGTCCCCACCAAGGGCGGACAAACAGGTTTAAAGGAGGAGGGTGGATGTCTCCTCTACCCTCCCGTTCCCCTACCTACCCCGTCTCCACCCGGGGCAGACAAACTGTTTGCAGGGGGTGGGTGGCTGTTTCATGTTTCCCCTACTGTCACCTGGGGGAGGACAAATAAGATCCACTCGGATTTTATTATTATTATTATTATTATTATTATTATTATTATTAGAAGCAAGAAGAACCTCTTTTAAACATTTTCTTTTAAATATTGAGAAGACAATATAAAATTAACTCTTATGATGCAGCCATCCTTTTCAACAGGATATTATTATTATTATTATTATTGTTATTATTATTATTATTATTATTATTATTATTATTATTATTATTATTATTATTATTATTATTATTATTGCTGACACCAGGCAGCTAAGGTTAGTCTGCAGATTGAGTTTTCTCACGTGGCAAGGTATTTTAAACCCATCGCCCCAACTCTCCACTGTTTTCGAATGATAATTTCACAATTTTATCAGTACACTAGTCTGGCAAAACCAACATGTCACGTTGCATGATATCATAACCCAGTTGATAAGCCCTGGGAACCACCATTTTTCGAGTTTATTCTGGTTTATTCTTCCACTAGTTAACCGCGCGCCAAAATGTCGTGGACTGACCCCTTTTCGCGCCAGTAGCCAGCATGAAGTATTCGCGGACGACAACGTTGCTTCTTCTTCTTGGAAGCTTCCTCCTGGGTAATGTGACCGGCATTGTTTGAAAGACTCCTTTTTATTTCATTCTCTTGACCTTCTCTTCCATTTGTATTATTATTTTAATATTCTCCATTGCCTTCTTTGTTTTATTTCGTTTGTATCCGTGGATCTGTTCATGTTTGAGAGTATTTGTTTTTTAGTTTTTTCCGAGTCTTTTCAGTGTGAAGAGTAATGTCTCCTGAAACTACGGAACCAGCCTTGCTTGATGCTGTTTATAACTCGGCCATTAGCCTATGCGTGTCCTATTTGTTTCTGTATGTTAAAGTAACGTGGATATTTTTACATCTTAAAAATACTAGTTTTGCCTTTAAACGCCTTATTATTATTCAGGGAGATGCCTCTTGAAATCAGCCTAAGAATTTGTCAGAAAGTAATATCAATATGTGACCTAGCACTGAATATTCAGTTCTTTAAGCACCAGTGTGATGCTCTATACTAATACCCTGTTTTGCTAAAACACCATAAAAAGAATAATATTTTCAGTTCCTCAAATCATTTTATTAGAATAACCTTTAGTACATAATTTAGTTGGATATGGATTTCAGTGCAACAAACATACATACAATCAAATTTATATATATATATATATATATATATATATATATATATATATATATACACATGTAATTGTAATAGCCACAATGCCCTCTTAACTTCTCGAATTCTTCGCGCTTTTTTGGATATGCTTGTCACTACAAAGCCGTAAGATCCAAGCGCAAGAAATTGAAGAGACTGTGATGCCCGGTCGTGGGAAACGAACCCGCGACGGGCCATCACAGTCTCTTCAATTTCTTGCGCTTGGATCTTATGGCTTTGTAGTGACAAGCATATCCACGACCGGGCATCACAGTCTCTTCAGTTTCTTGCGCTTGGATCTTACGGCTTTGTAATGACAAGCATATCCAAAAAAGCGCGAAGAATTCGAGAAGTTAAGAGGGTATTGTGGCTATTACAATTACATATGTATCTGGAAAAAGTGACCAGTAGATTCTACATATGCATACATATATGTATACAGTATATATATATATATATATATATATATATATATATATATATATATATATATATATATATATATATTTTGTGTGCATGTATGTATGTATGTATGTATATTTTGCTAAAATACCTAAAAATAATATTTTCAGTCGCCGAAATTATTACTAGAATAACCATTAGTACATAATTAAGTTGGAAATGGATTTCAATGCAACAAACTTACGCACAATCAAATATACTCATATATATATGTGTGTGTGTGTATTTATATATATATATATATATTTGTGTGTATATATGTATGTGTATATATATATATATATATATATATATATATATATATATATATATATATATATATATATATGCATAAGGAAGTACGAGGAGCTTTTATGCCAATGGCCTCTGGTACATCTTGATAGCCACGCAACCTCGCACCGACCAGACTCATCATTACATACCTTCACTGACCTTACCAATATCGTTGAAGCCAGCCTGTTCTAAAATAACTGAACGTGTCCTAGATACGTATCAGGAAACACCCTAAAAGCAAGCTATAAAAGGTGCCCTAGAAACCTACTAGAAAATGCCCTAGGTGCATGTTTATTTAGTGAAAGCTTAATTTTGAGAAGAGTGTAGGTTCTCTCGACGGGGCTATCAATAATTCCCTCCGTGACCTTCGCTTATCTAGAATTCGGATAAGATCTGAAATTAGATGAGACATTTTGCTTGACAGAGAGAGAGAGAGAGAGAGAGAGAGAGAGAGAGAGAGAGAGAGAGAGAGAGAGAGAGAGAGAAGAACCAGCCAAGGTTAAAACCACTTCATGAGAAACAACGCTGATGTTGATTATCTTTTGTGTTTTTCTCCCATCGTAACGAGAAAACAAAAGGTCCGGATACACTGCCTTGTGGTACGCCAGTTGTTTGTTTCCCGTCGATGAACTTCGTCTATATTTCTTTGTTACTTTAGTTTTCTTGATGAGTAAAAAAAATAATTAAAAGTCTCAATGTTCTGTTTATTTGTCCGGAGAACAAGATGAAGCACTTACAGTAACTTGGTTATTGGCCATGTTTATTTTAGAGTTGCTGTTCTAATGACGGTATGTCTTTGAGGTTAATTTTTTATCTTGTAAAGTTCGGAGTCATAGTTATGTTAATTTTATACATATATAAATACATACATACATACATACATACATACATACTTATAGATATATATATAATTATATATATATACTGTATATATATATAATATATATATATATATATATATATATATATATATATATATATATATATATATATATATATATATATATATATATGTATGTATCTAAGATTTATTGGTTAACCCAAGTGAGATATCACGGGAAGGAAACGAAATGGTCTAGCAGCACTAGCTTGTTGAAAAAAAATCCATGGTTCCTTTGTGTTCATCTAAGCATGTACCTGGTCGGTAGTCAACTACAGCAGCTCAAAGCCAGGTTGTCAAGAGATCATGAAAAGAGCAACCCCACCCCCACCAAAAAATGTTTGCAAAGAGCAGAAACGGTTGGTTTAAAAAACAGACAAGGTATCAGTCACTGCCACACTCATCAAGGAATTGTTACTGGCGTCAGACCTTGAAGGATTCACCTTGAAGTATTCGTTCTTCTCCTCTAGGATCTGCGTCGCAGTTCCTCGAGACCAAGGCAGAGAATTTCCTGGAGGCTGTCCTTCGTCATGAGTTCAGCAAGGCGTTTGAAACTGGGGCCGTTAGTCCCATACTCAAAGAAGTTTCTCGAAGTAAGTCATTCTGCCCCTCAAGAGCAGATTAGATGGCATGCCTGACTGCCCTTCATTGTGAAATGTTGCTATTTTTATCATTATTTTACTCATCTTAAGAACACTTATACTCAAGATATATTCAAGTATTTAGATTGTATGATTTTTATCACATCACCATGACATTTTTTATTCAGAAACGTTAAGCTAGAAGTTTCATTTAATATCCACTTGCTCTGCACAGCTCGTCACTGAAGTCAGAGACAGATAGCTCTGTCGATGGTTTGAGTCCACCCGGTAACTTTCACTTATCAATTGTAATTCCCCTCGATATTATTTCTGAGGTAGAGTGAATCGGATACTAAATGACATTCGGGGCTTAATGTGTGTTAGGATGTTTGTTTACAATGAAAAAACTCCTCATTCCCGCATGTAAACATTAATTCATGTATATATTCAACAAGGAAATGTTTCTCCATTGAAGAGCTTTCCACAATTATAATTCATCATATCCTTGGCCCTAAAACAGTATCTTCCCTACTCCTAGACCCTCGGTCTCCTGACCTCAATGAAATTTCCCCCTTCTTATTCTTACACTCCCTACAGAGCTAGACCTAGAGAACATGCTGACACAGACCTCCCAGTGGGACTCCAAAACCCAGGTCTACGATCCGCTTCTCTGCTCTCTCTGCAGTTCGGGTGTTGCTGAGATCATCCACTTAATAGAGTCTGGGTCAGACCCGTTAACCGTCATGGATGCCCTAATTAACCTGTGCGTTGACTTGGGTATCTCTAACGAGCCCTTTTGCTACGGGGTCATCAGCGAGGTGGAAGTGAGTCTTCAAGGTCCTTCAATTGTGACTGAGATTTGTCTATATTTTCAAGATTATATATATTTGTGTGGTGTAGAAACAGACTTTCATAGCTAGCCACCCAGTACGTCACTATAATGAGTCCATGCCAGCCCCATGCCTATATGAACATATAAGATTTATCGGATTGTCTGATTGACTGGCTAAATTGATCTGCTTGGTGTAACAACATCTAAAGTCATAAACACTGACCCTGACCAGTAAAATACCTGTAAAATACCAACATCCTTGAAATCTGGTTCTCACTGAGACTCAGGAACCACCAAAGCAAATAAGGTCTAGGGGACAGTTCTGTGAAAGATTATTAAACTCCAATATCAATTTCATGTCTGGAGATTCTTTTCCATCTTTGAATTTTATGTTGACACCAATGGCAGAAAGCATCCTAGCGTCAGGGCTCAAAAAAAGGCCTCTGTTCCAAAATGTTTAATCAAAATCTCAATACATATAAATGTCAGTGCAAAGCAACCTTATATGATGCTTCTCAGTTCTGACTTAATACCCTCAACTTCTTTACCAGACTTGACAAAATGTATTTTTTCTCTCACTTCGTAGCCACATCTCCTCTGGATCTTGGAAAACCGCCACATGACTGGGAAGGACGTCTGTGGCATGGTCCTTGTAGGATTCGGCTGTAACACTGACAATCCTGAGAGGCAGTGGGAGGTTCAGATCCCAGATGGGCCAAAACCACCTGTTGTAGATCCTGTGCTACCACCTGTGAGTTAATATTAATTACTATTGAGCGTTGCTATCAGTCTCAAGTGTCACTTGAGATTGTGAGGGTTAGTTCTAAATCAAATCGGTAATATGAATAGTTTTATTTTAAGTATTGTCAGTTATGTAAGATTTCATATGATTTATCACAAATAAGATAAATATTTTCTTCTTGGGTCTGAGAGATATCAAGTAATACAAAACAAGTGTTGTTCCCAGAAAGATTTCTATTTTCCTAAGTAATTTCACTAAATAATATCAACACATACTACGTTACAATTCAACTATGAGCTGTTCATCATGAAAAATGCTTTCTTTTTATAGCCAAAGCTTCTTTATATCAAATGTCTGTTTTGCTCCATTTCCTCACAAAAGGAAGGCTCACCTACTATGAAGATCTTACATTTAGCTGACACCCATTTCGACCCCGAATACCTACCAGGAAGTAACGCTGAGTGTAAAGAAAAGTACTTCTGCTGTCGGGCAGAGAGTGGTGAGTACTTTTCTCTGAAGTAGGAATAATTTCAATGTATTGTTGAATTAGAAGTAGGCAGTCCGCTACTCATCTATGTCTAAAGAAAGCAGGTCAAAGGGCTTGCTCAGTCCATTACCTCTACATTTCTTAAACCGTTTCATACTCGTATTTCTAAAAGACATATATATCATTGTTTAACAGGTGAATGAGTCTGATTTGGGCAGGCAGTCTTTTCTTAGTATTTTCACCACAGAAAAAGACCCAGTTTAAGGAAGTCAGTGTTCAGGATTCTATCTACAAGAAGGTTTTCATATCTCAATATTCCAAGTAGTTTCCACATGTCAATAAAAAATTCCATGTTTCGTGGTGGAAGGTCCATTTGGCGTTGAATACTTTGGTTTCCATGCACTGTCTAAAGACATTCTCCCTCACACCTTGCATGAAGTGCGCGACAGAAACCTAATTTCCTTAAAACATCTTGCTTTCCATAGGTTCTGTTTATTGGTTTTCTATGCCAATGAATGATATATCCTGCTTTCCATAGGTCCTCTGGATAGACCAGAAGCAGCAGCTGGAAAATGGGGTGACTACCGTAACTGCGATGCTCCACAGTGGCTTCTGCAAGCCACATATGATCACATTAAGGCTACTCATACGGTGAGTAACTCTAATATTTTCTTGGAGTCTGTGATAAGGTTCTGGAATTAGGAATGAAGTAGCAGGTGACTTCACTTGTCATTTGCCCCAGTGAATCCCACAGAATGCAGTTGAGTTTTCGACTTAGAAACAAGGGGCCTATATATGAAAAATTCAAGTTATCAAAGGAAGGTCTAAAGTGTCTTGTTTTACAATAGTGTCACGGAAATGTTTTCTCATTTTAAGTAAGTTTGGAAATGTTCATTAGGGCTAATAGGCATTGTCTTTTGTTAGCAGCCCTAATTCTTCGATCTCTTTGCTATGATTATCATCAGTGCTTATTTATCCTCTTGTGGTCCGAAACCCATACCAGTTTTCTCCATCCACTTCTTTCCTATCATTATTACCTTTTCTTTGGATCTTTTGTGCTTTTCTTTCCCTCATCTTGCTTTGTTTCTTTTCCAGTGTCTTATGTTTCACCTTTCCAGGATATAGACTTCATCATCTGGACAGGGGATCTGATTCCACACATCATCTGGAACACCACCCGCGAGAGAAACCTGGAAATGATTCGTGAAAGCGTTCAGATGGTTGTGGACAACTTTCCAGGAATCCCGGTATTTCCTGCTATTGGGAACCACGAATCTCATCCTGTAAATACGTGAGTGGTTGAAATCTTTGATCTTGGATCTGGTCCTGGGCTTAAGGTTTGATTCTTCCTCCCAGCATAGAAGTCATGACTACAGGGTACAGGAGATGATAATGATAACCCTGATTCACAGATTTTATGTTTTCCAGAATTGTGGACGTGTAAGTTGTAATTTTGATGCTGAATTCAGCCAGATATATAATCCCATTTCATTTTACAGTTAACTTCTTGTCATGTGAGTTGACAACCGGTTGTACCAGAGGATCAAACAATATAAGACTAAATTTGAATTCATCATTGAAAGAAGATTGGCTTACAGAGCGCTGAACCAATATCTGTATTACTTCACAAATTAACCTACTTTGATAAAATTAGCAAGATGTTATGTTATATAGCTAACATAAACATAATTTGGATCTTTCCTAGATAATGACCCCAAGCAAAGTTCAGGGCTTGTACTAAACACGCCGCAAAGGTGGATACGTACCGGGTTAAAACTCTTGGGGGTTACTATCTAGGAAAGATGCCACATTCTAATTCCACCATATATAATGACTGCAAACGGAACTGAGTACAACGCCTTATTTCAGTTTCCCACAACCTTATATTGACAACGAGTTTGACATCTCTTGGCTTTATGACGAAATCACAACCCTCTGGGCTACCTGGCTGCCGAAGGACGTTGCTGAGAGCGTCGCCTATTCAGCCTATTACTCGACTCTCATCAAGCCAGGACTGAGGGTCTTGTCCATTAATTCCAACTACTGCTATGGCTTCAACTGGTATGTGGGTTTTATCCTTTTTTTTATTATTATTTGTTGAGAGAGTTTAGCTTTAGTATCCACCGTTTTTAAATTTTGTTGTTTTCTGTAAAAGAAAACTATTGTGCCGGCTTTGTCTGTCCGTCCGCACTTTTTCTGTCCGCCCTCAGATCTTAAAAACTGCTGAGGCTAGAGGGCTGCAGATAGGTATGTTGATCATCCACCCTCGAATCATCAAACATACCAAACTGCAGCCCTCTAGCCTCAGTAGTTTGTACTTTATTTAAGGTTAAAGTTAGCCATGATCGTGCTTCTGGCAAGGATATAGGGCAGGCCACTACCGGGCCGTGGTTAAAGTTTCATAGGCCGCGGCCAATTCGGCATTATACCGAGGCCGCCGAAAGATAGATCTATTTTCGGTGGCCTTGATTATAAGCTGTACAGAAAACTCGATCGCGCCGAAGAATATTCGGCGCATTTAAAACTTGTTTCCTTCTAAGTTCTTGTAATAATGATTCAAGACTTTCATAGTAAGGGTAAACATTTTGTTCTAAATAACTCAGAATTTTAATATTTTCAGTCTTTACCAGTAATCTATGCTAAAGCAGTTATGATTTTGACGATTTTGTCTATTGTGAAATTTTATTCATTAATGATTTAACCTCATCATACACATTGCTCTGAAACCTAAGAAAAAAAATAGCTTTAGATACTTAAGGTTACAACTGTGACGACATGGATTCAGTTACTCAAGTTAATCATGTAGTCAGTTTTAGATTTCCCCGTTGACTGCCATTCTGATTGGCAAGCATGAGTCACTGAATCTTTATTTGAGTTTCAGGCAGCTCATTTACACTGACATAGTTCCAGGTAGCCAGAGCACTTGTTCCTTTGTGATAACTGAGCCTTCAAGTTATTCAGTCCCTTCATGAATTATAGGCAGTTTCATTATAATGATGATGAACAGCAGCACCAACATGCAGTAAATGTACCTCGCTGTCGAACTTCTCAGCTCCAGAGGTCCTTTGTTCCTCAACCGTTGGACTGTGGAACAGCCTCCCAGAGGATGTCTTGCAGCTGAAACTTTAGAAGTTTGAGCGAAAATGCAGTGCATCACTACCCTAATACTCTTCTTCTTGCATGTTAATACATTTTTATCTATTTATCTATTTATTATTATTTTTTTTTAATAAGTGGGATCTCTTCTTTCTGTTTTTCGCTTTACTTCCTCTTACTTCTTCCTAATAAGCACCATATTCTTTGGAAGCTGGAATTTCAAGTCAGTGGCCCCTGTGGGCTTGTTCCATATGAATAGGTTTCATCTACTGAATAATAATAATAATAAAAATAATAATAATAATAATAATAATAATAATAATAATAATAATAATAATAATAATAATAATAATAATAATAATATGGCAATCAAGCTAATGAACCTTTCACAAACTGTAGGTGGATTCTTTACGATGATGTCGATCCGGGCGCTGAGCTGGACTGGATGGCAAAACAACTGAAGGCTGCTGAGGAAGCTGGGGAGAAAGTGTACCTCATCAGCCACATCCCTCCAGGCCACAACGACTGCACAAAGACTTGGAGTCACCAGTATAACCGTATAGTCTTGAGGTAACATAACCTTCTCGTTTACGTCTGGTTAGCTTTCTTGTATTTTCTGAGGTTCCCAAAAGAACTCAAATAAGCAGATTGTGGTAAATTTATCTATTTGTTATAGCCAGTTTATGGTACTGATTGCAATAACACTGTTACCAACCATTCAGCCGGGTCGTTTTCTTTCATAGTTGTCAAATACTTTTGTTTAGCGTAAAAATTCTTGATATTTTCGTTGTTTTTAGAACTATGGGGGAAGAGAAATGCTTTATTCTTACAAAGATATTTAGGCCTTTTAAATCTTGTACAGTTTTTATAACAGAAATAAAAGGTAAGGATGTTAATTTCTCTCTCAATGAACTCTTTTTATTGATTCTTAGGAATGGACAACCTCTAATATTACAATTTCAACTTTGATTATCTGTAGGATAGGAAAACTGTGGACAAATAC
>NC_089749.1:21557661-21565161 GCF_040412425.1 Macrobrachium rosenbergii
TATATATATATATATATATATATATATATATATATGTTTATATATACGTATATATATGTGCGTGCGTATGTATCTACAATTATATATATATTTATATGTGTGTGTGCGTGTGTGTATAACTGATTCACGAAGATATAGAACGTGATGAATGGCTAATGCCACGAAGGAAAAAAGGGACAATGGAGTGGTTGCTAGGCCTTTCGACACAACAGTCCTTTACTAGCAGTCTTGCTACGAAGGAGAAAAGAAACAACGGAGTGGTTGCTAGGCCTTTCGAGACAACGGTCCTTTGCTGGCATATATGGAAGCCTCATACCGGGTGGCTCCAAAAATAATAATTATTGTCATTTTCACCATCTAATACCTAAAAGCGAGTGTATTACTGTGTATTTCTCTGTTGGTACCTACAGGCCCATGTTTCTAGTTGGGTTGCCTGTCTGTCTGTCTGTCAGTATTTTGTTTTTCTGTCTGTAAGAAGGATTCCTTTCAAACTGATGAATGCTTTCATCCCCGTATTGACAAGATTCTGGACAGTTAATTACTTTTTGGTATGTATGTGAATCTGGATCTACATGACCGTTTTATAGTTTGGTATATCGTTCTTGTAACTAACGTATATTTAAAGAAAACACTAGTTTCCTGCTGTTTGTGGAAGAAAATGTGCAGTTACAAAGTACTTAAAAGTATGCTAGTGCATTGGTTGACGTTTTTACTCTGTGATTAACTTTTCTAACGAAAACATAATCTATATTTTTAAAATCCAAGAGGATCTGATCTTGTTTGTCCTCCCCCGGGTGACAGTAAGGGAGACATGATACAGCCACCCACCCCCTGGGGTAGATAGGGGAATGGGAGGGTAAGAGAGACATCCACCCTCCTCCTGCAAACCTGTTTATCCGCCCCAGGTGGGGGCGTGGTAGGTAGTGGATCGGGAGGGTAGGGAAGACAGCAGCCCCGGGTTCCAGCGCGCGTAGTGCATGCCAGCGAGCTCGTTCTATAATAAGCTCAATATGGTTCCATGTATTTTCTCTGTGTGTAATAGTGACATGTTACTAACGATCACCTCCACTTTTAACTGAAAAGGTAGTACAACATGAAGTTACTCGATATATTAGGAGTACGGTGCAATGACAAAAGAGTAATTTGACCATTACCATCATATTTAAGATATTAATTGATTGATTTATGGGAATTTGACTAGAGTGCCAAGCACTGGGGCACTATATGCCATCCAGTGCGTAGGGTAATAATAATAATAATAATAATAATAATAATAATAATAATAATAATAACAAATTTTATTTCAGTTCAAGGCCACGTACATGGAATAAACAAAGTAGAGACAACACACACAATCTAGATACATGAGATAACCTGATAAAAATTGATAATCTGCAATATCCACACAGTTGCTGAAGAAGTAGAAAAAATAGTGTTCATAATGACGGTAATGACATTAATAATATTGAGAATAATAGTAAAAAAAACATTTAAAGTGATAAAAAAAAACAGACTTCATACAATTCATTTCCAGCTAGGGACCATAGGTGGTTACAGAAGTCAGGTCCAGAGGGCTAAATACGAAAATTGAGAATAGTAAACTCTATAGTGATACTAATCACAGTGATATTATAAAAAGAAGATACTAATAATAGCAATAAACGTAGAAATATAATAATAATAATAATAATAATAATAATAATAATAATAATAATAATAATAATAACAATAACAGATTCTGCAAATGACACTTCACAATTGCAAAAACAGAGAATAAGTCATTTATGGAACAGACGCCTCATTGATCCCATCTTTTCCACAGTTTAGATCTTCTTCTTGCCTCACTTCTTAGGATGCTTTGTATGAGCGAATTGCTGCTGTTTCTCAGTCCTTCGACAGCTAGATGGAAGTAAGGAAGTGGGGGAACAGAGGTAAAGTACAAGGTTAAAAAATGGGTGCTGCCAAAAGGGACGCAGCAAATAACCTTGAGTGATGCCTACAGTGCAGCACATGAGATGTACTGACGGCAAATACTCCCCTTACGGGAGTCACATTTGAGAGTATACAGGTACAATAATATAACAATGATCTGTTGTTTCCAGCCTCGAAAACCTATTCCCATCGACGTGGTCTGACCTAGTGGCCCAGATGACACCCGCCAACAGTACAGTCTTCGATAAGTTCTTCCAGTGAGTAGTCTTTGGCGTCCTTGCTCAGCAGTTGCTTAGACAGATGGTCGTTTAACTTGTCTGATTAGCATATCAGTCGATGAGATTAGATTAGCTTAGTAGATGGCATGAATTTTGTAAATTTTTTATGTCAACTACGATTTACTTTCACCTGTGGAAATTAAGCGGACCAGGGTGGATAAAGCAGCCCAAACCTGGTTCTGCCATTGGCAGAAGAAGAATGATAGGGATAGACAGGCGGTCAGGAAGACAGTCACAAACGTCTTAACTGGTGTCAAGTGGGACCTTAGGTGACGAGGCGAAGAAAAAGGGAGCGAAAAAAAGGAAAAAACAGGCCCCTTGATCCAAAATATACATAAAATTTGAAAAACATAAAATGAGTATTCCAGGTTTTCGATGTAGAATGCAGAATACTAGACAGAAGCTACAGTAGTTGCTGATAAAACGCAACTTGGATGTATTTGATTATTCAGGCAATCACAAGATTTTTTTTCTGTAGAAATTTTGCACTTCTAAACAGATAAATCTCACAAATATGAGTTATGTGAGAAATTCAACACCAGTGAAATAGCGCTTTCTTATAACATGAAATTTTAATACTTTTTCCACTTGCATAATAATCTTAACTAAAGAAAGACATACATTCTTAAGGTAACAGCTTTCGAGATGGGAACTTGTTAAGTTTTTTTTTTTTTTACAATGATGTAAAATTAGATTATACATGTTTTGTCCTTCTTTTTTTGGCTTGTTTTGACTTCGACGTAATAAAATCCTGCATCATCCATTCAAAGTGGTACAAACCTAAACAATTTCCTTTTTATCCAGATTTCTCAAACATCGATGATCTGAGTTTTGAAATAATAAAATCCTATTTTTTTTTCTTTCTTTGATATATTCAGACTATTCTCCTTACACTCCTTTCGCAGAAACTACATAAAGGACGCCAGGCCTTACATGGAGGAGGGGTGCGACGAAAAATGCAAATACAACTTGCTCTGTCGTGTGCTGGTCTCTGACAACTCTGATCACTCCCACTGTGAGGGTCTCTGAGTATCTCACAACTGACAAATGCAAGATCATTGACTGTACCATTGTTAGACATAGGAATGAAAGTCCTTCATTGTTAATTAAAGTCCTATATTATTTATAAATGTGCTTCATTGTTTATAAATGTCCTTCATTTGCCATGAAAGTGCTTGCCAATGGTATGGGTTTGGATCCATTCCAGTTACCCCCCGCCAAGTAAAAATTGCGCCGAAGTTTCTTCGGCGCAATCGAGTTTTCTGTACAGCGTATAATGCTATATGAAACTCTCAGCCACGGCCTGGTGGTGGTCTGTGTTGTTGGCACCTATAACGGCGCAGACGCACGATCATGGCTAACTTTAACCTTAAATAAAATAAAAACTACTGAGGCTAGAGGGCTGCAATTTGGTATGTTTGACGATTGGAGGGTGGATGATCAACATACCAATTTGCAGCCCTCTTGTCTCGGTAGTTTCTAAGATCTGAGGCGGATAGAAAAAGTGCGGACGGACAGACAAAGCCGGCACAATGGTTTTCTTTTACAAATCTACGACATTGCCTTCTCAAGTATATGAAAAAGAGCATTTTCCTCATTTGAAAGCACCCCGTAGGGAGGTAGCGCCGTCGGTGCACCTCACGTGGTGCACTGCAGGCATTACCGAAGGTTGTTTGCAAAGTCTCTTCTGTCCTTAGCTGCACCCACTTGTTAACCTTTTACTTTATCTCTGTTCCCACTTCCTTTCCTCCATCTTTCTGCCCACCTTAAACAACGAATGGCTGAAAGTGCCCCAGTGTTTGTCTAATCTTATAATTTTCCTAAATCAATCAGTTCTTTAAAAGCACAAAAAGTTTCTTCCTCGATACACTGGTTCCTGGAACACTGGTCAGAAGAACAAATCACAAATCCCAGTTTTGTCAGTTCAGGCACTGCCTTTCCTATTGCAATCATCATCTCTGAAATTCCAGGAAAGGAATTTCCTAATGAGAGATTAACCAGAACTCTTTTGAAATCCCTCTTGACTCCAAATTAATTATGTTGCCGGTCAATGAGCCTCTGTGTGCTACACTCCGTTGTATCTTGCCACCTCTGACATTCAACCAAGATTTCTTAGGCTAAAAGGTGCGGTTAAAATACTTGTGATTTCAGAATCATAATTTTTTGCACAGAGGTATATAACAGCTTTTATATATGAGCCTTTCAGTCGAGAAACATGCCAAGCGCCACCCTGGGCCAAAGTATTTTTAATTTAATTTACTATATTTTAAAAATGGGACTTGGCATGTTTCTCGACTGAAAAGCTCATATATACATATATATATATACACATATACAGTGTACTGTAGTATATATGTACACACACACACACACACACACACACACACACACACATATATATATATATATATATATATATATATATATATATATATATACCACACATTATCACAGGTGAAAAATAAGAGACGGGGTGTAGATCCTGACCGGTTTCGACTTTATTTTCAAGCAATGTGTGATAAATGAATCACGTACAAAAGTGATTATAATCATATATATATATATATATATATATATATATATATATATATATATATATATATATATATATACATATATATATATATATATATATATATATATATATATATATATATATATATATATATATATATATATATATAGAGAGAGAGAGAGAGAGAGAGAGAGAGAGAGAGAAAGAGAGAGAGAGAGAGAGAGAGAGAGAGAAAATCACTTAAGCTATCAGTGTACTCGTTCTGTCAAATCATGCGTGCAGTTTGCACTTGATCCCACAGAATCTTGCAGAAACAGTCAGAGTCATTGTCCTCGAATGGAATTTGTCGCCATGATGAAAACTGCCGCTAATCCTTCCTTTTTTCCTCTGACCTTTTGTTTTGCAAAGATCTGTGGAAAAGTTTTGGGGGGGATTTGAATTGCTTCTCTGCTCCTTACATGTGGAGTCAGGTGTTATGAAAAGGCTGTTATTGTTATTTTCGCAGCCTGTTATAATACAGTTTAAAACTTATATTCACAAAAGAATAATAATAATAATAATAATAATAATAATAATAATAATAATAATAATAATAAGTATTATTATTATTATTATTATTATTATTATTATTATTATTATTATTATTATTATTATTATTATTGTTGTACATTCCTACAGAAGCCAAAATAATTCCCTGAGAGTACAATTCCCACTGTGAAATAGACACAAACACAAGGAGGAGAAATTCCAACTCAGTAACAAGAGAAGAAGGAAAAAATATAAGAAAATTAAATCACAATAGGCAAAAATTAAATTACAACCAGAAATAACCAACAGAAAAAACATTAACGAAACATAAAAAATAAAAGCAGCCTTCCGCCGACTTATACAATTACACAAAACGACAGCGAGAGCAATAATCATCTTAAGTGATAACTGTCGCTTGACCAGTATCAGATGGCATAAGAGAATTCACCTCTCGAGATAATAATCGGCGAATTATCTCCGGAGATAATTCGGCTGATTCCGAGGTGATTAGTTCATCGGCGGCTGATTACGTACGAAAAGTGTGTGTGTGGGGGCGGGGGGGGGAGGTCCAAAATAAGCATAATATTATTCGATGATGACTACATTATATTTTGATGTTCTAGATTTTTAGTTTTCTGTCAAAAGAAAGCTATTGTGCCGGCTTTGTCTGTCCGTCCGCACTTTTTCTGTCCGCCCTCAGATCTTAAAAACCACTGAGACTAGAGGGCTGCAAATTGCTATGTTGATCAACCACCCCCCAATCATCAAACACACCAAACTGCAACCCTAGAGCCTTAGTAGCTTTTATTTTCTATAAGGTTAAAGTTAGCCATAATCGTGCGTCTGGAAACTATATAGGACAGGCCACCACCGGGCCGTGGTTAAAGTTTCATGAGCCGCGGCTCATACAGCATTATGTCGAGACCACCGAAAGACAGACCTATTTTCCGCGGCCTTGGTTACACGCCGTACAGATAACTCGATCGCGCCGAAGAAACTTCGGCGCATTTTTTACTTGTTTTTATGAGAGCTGATAAACAGAGTACATCAATTGTTAAAAGAAGTTTGATAAAGACTTTTTAGATGATATGAACATGATTGCAGAGTGTAACTATTGTTTTGCCTTGATGTGGACTGTATAATTATTAGGAACGTTAGGCGAAGAAGGTAATACTGTTAGGAAATTTGATAAAGCAAAATTTGATAAAGTAAATTTTGATAAAATTAAATTTGATAAATTAAAATTTGATAAATTAAAATTTGATAAATTGAAATTTGATAAAGTAAAATTTGATAATTTGAAATTTGATCAAGTAAAATTTGATAAAGTAAAATGGCCGTTATGATTTGATAGAAAAGCCAAAGTGATGAAGAAAATATATGGAATCATCGAAATTTTATAAGAAAGTAAAATGGCGATGGAAATTTGATAAAAAAGTGAACGTGTTAACCCAAATTTGCAAAAGGTAAAATATAGTAAATATAAAAAAAAGTTAAGCAATAACTTGATGAAGAAAATTTACGTGATGGCGGACATTCGATAAACAGGTGATGTGATTATGAAAACAGATTTAAAAACAAGGATGAAAGTGAAACTTCTTTTTCTTATCTTAAAACGAATGTGAAAACTTGATCAAAATAAAGGCATATCTTTTTTAATATATATATCTATCTATATATATATATATATATATATATATATATATATATATATATATATATATATATATATATATATATATATATACAGTATATATATACATACAATATATACATATATATATATATGTATATATATATATATATATATATATATATATATATATATATATATATATATATATATATATATATATATATATATATATATATTTATATATATATATGGGTGTGTGTGTGTGTGTGTGAGAGAGAGAGAGAGAGAGAGAGAGAATACTCTGTCGAAACAGAATTACTAACGGGTTCAGTATCATATGGCAACTGTATTTTTGAATCCAAATTCTGAAAACAAGATTTATTGGAAAATAGAGAAAAAAGAGAGATAAAAATATTCTGGGAAAACAGAGGGGGGTGACAGAGTTCCAAAAACAAAATGAATGGTATTGCGATGAAAACTTAGTTTACGATTTGTTGAGACCAGATCTCAGCAATCTGTTATTGGCTGCTTATGAAAAAAAAAAAATAAAAAGGGTTATGGTTGGAAGTTGTGCTTCTCTCTCTCTCTCTCTCTCTCTCTCTCTCAGCAGG
>NC_089749.1:21570161-21620161 GCF_040412425.1 Macrobrachium rosenbergii
TATATATATATATATATATATGTGTATATATGTATATATATATAAGTATATAAATATTTATATATATATATATATATATATATATATATATATATAGATAGATAGATAGATAGATAGATAGATAGATAGATAGATAGATAGATAGATAGACAGAGGTTAAATATAGTCCGCAGTAAGACTCACTTTCCAAAATCATCAAGCACTGCCAGTTTTTGGACGGGGGTCTATTGGTTCGTGAAAAACTGGTGGGTTCTTTCACTCACTCCTGTTGCAGCAGTTAAAACGATCCATCATTCAATCTCCATATATCAGAAACCCGGCTTTTTGTTCTCTTTTCTTCTGAAAATACTTGAAAAAAATTGTAGGCGACTTCCTTTGCCTGTAGGATTAGGTTAAGGTCACTGAATGAGGTCAGAAGACTTCTTCACCAAACAGTAGGCCTACATTTGGCAACGCTCTCCAAAAACTATGCCACATTTGCGATACGTACAAGTTTTTTTTTTATATTCTGGTAATGGAAACGGAATGGAAAACTTTTTAGTTGAAAAATAAAAAAAAGTAAAAAATGCGCCGAAGTTTGAGTTTTCTGTACAGCGTATAATGCTGTATGAAACTCTCAGTCACGGCCCATGACTTTCAGCCGCGGCTCATGAAACGTTCAGGCAAGATGGTGGCATGTGTTGTTGGCACCTATAGCGGTGCCAGACGCACGATCATGGCTAACTTTAACCGTCAATAAAATAAAAACTACTGAGGCTAGAGGGCTGCAATTTGGTAGTTTTATAACTGGAGGGTGGATGATCGTACCAATTTGCAGCCCTCTAGCCTCGGTAGTTTTTAAGATCTGAGGGCGGATAAACGCCATCTCAATAGTTTTCTTTTACAGAAAACTAAAAATCTGGGGCAAACCTATGTAAGAATTCTTTAAAAACCCTTATTCAGCACAAATTGTTATATACTATGAATTTCGTAGATTTGACATTACTGTATTAATCTAATTTAGCTCCGCCCTGCCTCGATTTTGGTTTTACTAAAACAGTCAGTCGGTCCGTCAGTATCTATCTCCCGAGCATGGAGGGCGATGCTAGGACATCAGGTCACGAAATTAGGCCATGAAGTCTCTCTCTCTCTCTCTCTCTCTCTCTCTCTCTCTCTCTCTCTCTCTCTCTCTCTCTCTCTCTGAGTTAGGATCACGTTGGGACTTTAGTGTATATAATAGTCAGTCGGTCAGTCAACCTCTCTCTCTCTCTCTCTCTCTCCCTCTCTGTGCGTTAAGGATCACTTGGGGACTTTGGTTTACAATAGTCAGTCGCTCTCTCTCTCTCTCTCTCTCTCTCTCTCTCTCTCTCTCTCTCTCTCGCTGAGTTAGGATCACGTTGTGACTTTAGTTTATATATAATAGTCAGTCGGTCAGTCAACCTCTCTCTCTCTCTCTCCCTCTCTGTGCGTTAAGGATCACTTGGGGACTTTGGTTTCAATAGTCAGTCGCTCTCTCTCTCTCTCTCCCTCTCTGTGCGTTAAGGATCACTTGGGGACTTTGGTTTCAATAGTCAGTCGCTCTCTCTCTCTCTCTCTCTCTCTCTCTCTCTCTCTCTCTGAGTTAGGATCACGTTGTGACTTTAGTTTATATATAATAGTCAGTCAACCTCTCTCTCTCTCTCTCTCTCTCTCTCTCTCTCTCTCCACACACACACACACACACACACACACACACACACACACGCACACACATACGAAGTCAATAAAAGGTTAGTGAAAAAAATAACTGAGCCCTGAATAATTACCAAAGCTAAGTGAATTCACCACCAGAGAAGCGAGATCCTTCTGAAGGTGAAAATGGGTCACCATTTTCATCTTCACCAACCGCAGCAGGATTCGAGCCTGCCACCTTCCGGTTACGCGTCCAAAGCTTTGCCTGTTTGGTTACCACGTCTCGCTAAAATCATAAAAAAAATAGATCGTCATTTGTTATTCCCCAACGAATATTTGTAATATGTTGTTTTGGAAGCACCTTCTGGCTCACTATTCAACTCTCAAAGACTAAATTCCGTTTCCTGCGCATACGTCAAAAGGCTTTCAGGCTAGACTGTAGCCTTCTGGGTATATTCGTGCGTCCAGTAATTCCAAGTTTAGAGCATGACTACATTACTTATGGTCAGCCACGCTCCCTGACCGGGCCATTTTTGTAATTCATTAAAACGCAGTTATAAAAATTTTTCGGGGTTCAAAGCCCTCATAACAATGGCTCATTGATAGTCCTCTTGGTATGAGTAGGAATTTATAATCTGGACATCCAGCTCAAACAATAAATGGCTTGCGTAATACATGTGGCATCAGACATAATGAAACGGTGAAAACTGTAGATATAGAGAGATAGACAGACTGATAGATGGGTAGACTGATTGGCTGAAGAAGTGGTATCAATGTTACGATCAGACGTAATGAAAAGGTGAAAAGTGTAGTAATAGGTAGGTAGATAGGTAGATAAATAGATAGATAGATAGATAGATAGATTGAGGGAGTGGTAAAGATGTTATGATCAGACATAATGAAAAGGTGAAAAATGTAGTAATAGATAGATAAATGGATAGATAAATAGATAAACAGATTGAGAGATTGAAGGAGCGGTAAAAATGCTATCAAGTGAGAGGATCGAGCAGCACTTCAAAATGGTTCAGTCATGTGGGAATAATGGAAGATAACAGGCTGGTGGGAAGAGAGGAGGTGAAAGTGGCAATGTTTGTTGTGAGGTTTGATGCTCTGTTGACGAGTCATCTGAGTAAGTGGTGAAGGCTTGACAGCAAATTTGGTTCACAAATGATTCACAGGAAAGTGTGAATGTGATAGTGACCGTTTGTTTTTCTTCATCAGGAGCCAACCGTTATGAGAGGAAACGATTTAAGGATGAATATATATACATATATATACATATATATGTATATATATATGTATATATATATATATATATATATATATATATATATATATATATATACATACATACACACACACATATATATACTGCCTTTTATGTTAATTCTTGCACACTAGCAACAGTTCCCAGACTATGTAAGGTTGCACGGCAACAGAGAAACGTGACACAATAAACCGCACTTGAAGCGAGCGAATGGTTAAAAGGTCGACCGCCGAGTTACTCTCTTCTCTGATGCTGTCGATAATAATAATAATAATAATAATAATAATAATATTATTATTATTATTATTATTATTATTATTATTATTATTATTATTATTATTATTATTATTATTATTATTATAGCTGTTTCCACGGCATTTAATTTATATAGAGTCTTCTCTATTCGTCTTACAATCTTCTTTTCATGAGCAAGTAGCTGGTATGTCAAGTTACCAAAGGAAATATAAAGATTTCTGTTGTCTTAGGTTTATTTCCTCTAACTTGTTAACAGCGCACTGGAGGCCATCTATGAGAGTACACATGCGATGAATTGGGTGGGATACATGATGGTGCTATAAATACCCGTGCATCATATATTATTATTATTATTATTATTATTATTATTATTATTATTATTATTATTATTATAATAGTCAGCCCTTGGGGACATTACGACCCATGAACACAAGATGACTGTATCCACCTGCAAAGAAAGTTTGACTTTAATTGTTTAGATTAGATATTCAACTCTGTCGGCGAAGAGTTTACTTCTAATGACCTTATCGTCGAGATAACAGGATGGTGATAACTCTTATCATCCCGCCTGTTTGCAAATGAGTCAATTTATCAGCATCGTGGGTTAAATTTAAACACAAGAAGGTTAGACTTAAATCCAGGAAGTTAGATTTAAATCCAAGGTGGTTAGATTTAAACACAAGGATTAAACCCTAGGTGGTTGGATTTAAACCGAAGGAGATTAGATTTAAACCTGAGGAGGTTGGATTTAAACCCAAGAAGGTTAGATTTAAACCCAAGGAGATTAGATTTAAACCCAAGGAGGTCAGATTTAAACCTAAGGAGGTTGGATTTAAACCCAAGGAGGATAGATTTAAACCCAAGGAGATAAGATTTAAACCAAAGGAGGTTAGATTTAAACGCAAGACGGTTAGGCTTAAACCCAAGAAGGGTAGATATAAACCCAAGTAGGTTAGATTAAAACCCAAAGAAGTTAGATTTAAACCCAAGGCAATTAGAGTTAAACCCAAGGAGGTTAAATTTAAACCTAAGACAGTTAGATTTAAATAAAAGGAGATTAGATTTAAACCCAAGGAAGTTAGATTTAAACACGAGGAGGATAGATTTAAACCCAAGGCAGTTAGAATTAAACCCAAGGAATTTAGATTTAAGTACAAGGAGGTTAGATTTAAAACCAAGGAGATTAGATTTAAACCCAAGGAGGTTAGATTTAAACACAGGGAGGTTAGATTTAAAGACAAGGAAGTAAGATTTAAAGAGACAGAGGTTAGATTTAAACACAAGGAAGTTAGATTTAAACCCGAAGAGGTTGGATTTAAACACAAGGAGGTTAGATTTAAACCCAATGAGGTTAGATTTAAACCAAAGTAGATTAGATTTAAACCCAAAGAGGTTAGATTTAAACACAAGGAGATTAGGTTTAAACCCAAAAAGGTTAGATTTAAACACAAGGAAGTTAGATTTAAACCCAAGGAGGTTAGATTTAAACACAAGGAGGTTAGATTTAAACCCAAGGAGGTTGGATTTATGGAATACCCTAACCATAAGAAAATCTTTCACCAATATGTGAGGCCAGGTCAATCAGCAAGCACTCCCAGGAAGATGGTCAAAAAAACCTTCGGAAAGCATTGGCTCTTGCGGGATTCAACGAACTCCTCATCGTTTATTGTTGTTTTCCTTCTTTCCTCTTGGTTTTTTCTTTAGGGAAGACCCAGAAACTCTTTCTGAATAGTGTACATTATTCATTTTCGGTTTTAAGGGCAATTATGATACATGCAACATAAAACAGGCTTAAACATAGTGAAACACCATCAGATCCACAAAACTTCTTGATAGAGACTGATACTACACTACAAATAAGGGAAACAGCAGCCTTCCTTCAGGCAAATTCCACACACAACAATTATAATGTTAGCAGAAGCAACTGTTTGTCCTGAAAACATTTGTATTCTATATCAGTTTACAGTAAGTTCTGCGTCGTCCAGGTGTTTGGTCAGTACAATAAATCACAGACACTTGTTCGACCTGCGTAAAAAAAAGTTGCCATAAGGAGAAAGGGATATCGTCTCTTTCATTAGGAACCGATTAAAAAGTATTAGAAGTGTTTGGTGAAAATAAGTGCTTATTTACTGAGAATTCGTTGGGCGAGTCGGTAGAGTTGTGGCCTGGCACTCACTAGGCCCGAGTTCAAGTCTCCGGCCGGCCAATGAAGAGTTAGAGGATTTCATTTCTGGTGATAGAAATTCATTTCTCGCTATAATGTGGTTCGGATTCCACAATAAGCTGTAGGTCCCGTAACTAAGTAACCAATTGGTTCTTAGCCACGTAAAATAAGTCTAATCCTTCGGGCCAGCCCTAGGAGAGCTGTTAATCAGCTCAGTGGTCTGGTAAAACTAAGGTATACTTAACTTTTACTGAGAAAAGTTGTATGAAGATTAATGCCCATCTTACCCAGACAAACATTCACACACACACACACACACACACACACACACACACACACACACACACGACATAAATCCCCTTTCTTTTGTGACGTAAGATTTCTACAAACCCTTCTTAGTTGACGATCAAATTTATTGAGACGCAAGAGGTCGTAAATGCATCAGTTAATTGTTACCGTGATTTTCTAAATCAGAGGTTAATTTTCAGCTTATTATCTCCACTCCTCTTTCCGCCCTACATGTCCAGACCATCTTCTATCTTCTAGCCAGACGAGATTCGAAAAATTAGAAAAGGAGGACGTGACAGACCCTTTTGCCTTTTGACAAAAAAAAGTTAAAAGAGCAAGGAAAATCAGAGTCAAGTATAGAATTCCAAAGTTTGTGAGTCTCACTTTTCTCATTCTGTAACTGCCCATAAATTCCCCTCTTCTCTTATCCTTGCGGTAATTATATCTTTTGGGTTTTCATTTTCTTTGTCGATGACAAGTGCAACCATATTCCCGTTTTCTTTCAATTCAAATATCAGCTTATCTGTCTGCATGAAAACGACCTAGACTCAAGATGCTCTCGATAAATCTTATCACAAACATAACGCGCTGCATCATTGCTGAAAGCTACAAAACTTATTGCAAACGGGCCAATTAATATGGCTTTAATGTGGCCGAATTTAGAGCAAGTATGTCTGCCCCTATCAGACCGTAGTAATCTTGTCAGTAGTGCCTTGACGACTGAGGGTATCATAGCAGCGACCGCACAAGGTGCAGTGGAACCGAATCCCCCTTAATTAATCCACCGGTTAATCCATGATTCCGCGATTATTTTAAGTTACCGCTGGGTGTGAGTAGAGATTAATGGCCCCTTCTACACTTGGGGTTGTTATGCAAATGCGGCCCTTACTTTGCCTTGTAATAAGGACTGTTGTCTTCGTGCCGGGTTAGGGATCTTCTTCATTTCGTGTTTGACGGAATGCCAAGATTAGTATTGTTGATTATTTGGAGCCATTCGTGATTATTAGCGGTAAACGCAAGGTTGTGTGTGTGTGTGTACATATATATATATATATATATATATATATATATATATATATATATATATATATATATATATATATATATATATATATATATATATATAAATTTATATACATATATATATATATATATATATATACACACACACACGCACACACAAATATGTATACATTTAATTAACCAAAAATGTGCACCTTACCGTTAATGTCATATGTACAATACCGTCATTTGTGACAACGCTATCAAAACCGCATCCATATAATATGAATTCCAGCCCGAAGTGTCACAGTCCAAATGATGGTTTTTTTCAAACGTGTAACAACAAATGAATTCGCATAAAAAACAGAAAGCGAGGGAGTTATGGCTGTGCTTAATGCGTATGTTATGAAGTGTTTAAATAGCTTGGCATCTGGTTAAGGTCACGCGTCGGAGCGTCTGATAAATTGTGACTGATGAGTGACATAGGGAATAATAATAATAATAATAATAATAATAATAATAATAATAATAATAATAATACTTCTTCTTCTTCTTCTTCTTCTTCTTCTTCTTCTTCTTCTTCTTCTTCTTCTTATTATTATTATTATTATTATTATTATTATTATTATTATTATTATTATTAAAAATAATAGCAATAATATTCTTTTTTATCATCACCTCTCCCCGTGAACATCTTCATCCCATATCTTCCACTGCTTTTTCTCCTCTTTCCTCTCACCCCTCGTTCTTGTTACCATCACCATTTTTGCGCTGTTACCCACCCCCTTACCCGGACGCGCCCCCCCACCCTTCATTACCGTATGTCCTTAGCGTGATTCTTCTAATCCCAGGTTGTCAGATCTAATCCTCGATTCCCTCCTTCTCCTTTACCTTCTCTTTCTCTCGCTTTTCTTAATTGTCATCCCCAACATTCTCTTCCGATCCTTATACTTTTCATTTTCCTCTATCCAGTTATTTTATTTTTTTTTTATGTTTGGTTTTCTGAAAAGAGAACTATTGTGCCGGCTTTGTCTATCGGTCCGCACTTTTTTCTGTCCGCCCTTAGATCTTAAAAAACTACCGAAGCTAGAGGGCTGTAAATTAGTGTGTTGATCATCCACCCTCCAATCACCAAACATACCAAATTGCAGCCCTCTAGCCTCAGTCGCCTTTATTTTATTTATATAAGGTTAAAGTTAGCCATAATCGTGCTTGTGGCAACGGTATAGGATAGGCCACCACCGGCCCGTGGTTAAAGTTTCATGGAGACGCGCGGCTCGCCACAGCACTATACCGAGACCGCAGAAAGATAGATCTATTTTCGAGTGGCCATGATTGCCACGCTGGCTGAAAACTCGATTGCGCCAGAGAAAAGAAACTGGCACATTTCGCATTTGCAACCTTGCTTTGAGTGAGTTCATAATTGGTTCGATTCGCTCCCAGGGAACTCTGTAGGAGTGAAAGTGTGTTTGTGCTGATTTGTTTTTCATATAGGTCACGCTTTTTGAAGAGTCTTGACATTTCATTTTGGCTGGGACTGTGAGCTTTGTGAATGTAGTATTTTGGCGTCGGATTTACTCTGTGTTTATTTTATTATTGTTTAGGTAACAATTGCTCTAGATGTGTCTGTTTTTACCAATCTAGTATACACAGTGTATGTGCATATGTCTAAAGAAAGAACATATTTCTTTTTGTCAATATGTCTAAATCTGTTCCCTGAACATATTATGTTGAGATATAAAATATTTCATCTAGAGGATTTTATTATTAATGTCTTGCAGTTATATGAAACTTTCTAGGTTTGCGTTATATACACACACACACATTTATATGCATACATACATACATTTATACATAAACAGAGATATATATATATATATATATATATATATATATATATATATATATATATACAGTATATATACAAAATTACTAGTCTCCATTTATTAGTTATATATAACATTTGGCTTTCACTAATCGACCTACTGTCCTTTTCAGATTCTCTCAATGCTCTTTAGATAGTTCCATCACTGCGAGCATTATTGAATCCGAATGAAGGAACCCCAACGCCTTTGGAGGGGGTTGTAACCCATTCACGCGAGGTTTTTGGGCGAGGTAACCTCACTCCAGCCTGACGTGAGTGGATTCGAATTCTACCAGGGGAGATGAGGTTTGGGTTCTATTCAGTTCAAGGCTCCCACTGATGGTCTCGTCTGAACAGTGTGAGGGAATCTTCAAGTGTAGAGGTCATTGTAGCTTTTACAAATATACGGATATCGAAACACACACACACACACACGCGCGCGCACAGACATATGTATATATACACACACACAGACACACACACACACACACACACACATATATATATATATATATATATATATATATATATATATATTTATATATATACATGTATACATATATACATATACATATACATATACAGCATATTATATATAGATATATATATTTATATATATAGATATATATATGCATATGTATATATAAACAAAGACGAATGTGCATGACAAATAAGTTAAGGCTCGGAATATTATTCATTACATATAGATTTATATTTTTATTCTCTCGTGTCAAAGAATTCATTCAGGGAATAACATCATAACAATCATTCCTACTTCATTCCGGATATAGAATCAAGCCGCGTTGGGGAAGTATTACTTCTTTCTTAAGTATCTTTGGCTCTCATTAATGATAAGGAAACTTGAAGAAGACCGAAAACAGAGGTAGATTTTTCGAAAATAAAGACTCACATTGATTGAGACAGAGTTCAGTCATGGAGCTTACGCTGGACATTAATAACAACAACAAAAATAAACTTTTATGACTGAAAAATGTGTGGCGACCTTCCAACGAATTCCCCGTAGGGGGTTAGTGCCGTCAGTGGACCTCATGCGGTGCACTGTAGCCATTGCTTTAGGTTCTTTGCAGCGTGCCTTCGGCCCATAGCTGCAACTCCTTTCCTTCCTTTTACTGTGCCTCCTTTCATATTCTCTTTCTTCCATCTTACTTTTCATCCTTCCCTAACAATTGATTCACTGTGCAACTGCGAGGTTTTCCTCCTGTTGCACCTTGCAAACCTTTTACTGTCAATTTCCGCTTCAGCGCTGAATAACCTCAAAGGTCCCAGTGCTTGGCCTTTGGCCTAAATTCTATATTCAGTCCAACCTTCCAGCCGAATTGGCGTCGTCCTGATGACGTCCATGCAATAACCAACAGTCAACACTCCGCCATTATGCGGGTCATCCAATTCTTTTTCGCCGTGATAACTCCCCCCTCCCCCATCCTCCCTTCCCCTCCCTACCAAGCCTTTTATGGGGCCGATCCTCTTACTCACCTACTTTTGGGAATAGGATCCCCACGCTCCTGCAGGATACCGCTTACGCAAGTGGCTGATCCTTGCAACGCATAGCAGTGACCTCCTTTATCAGACGCGACCTCTGGGGAGCTGAGTCTCTCGTGCGAAGGTTTTATTCACTTTTCTGTTTCTTGTTACAAGGTGTGAGTTTATAGAGGAGCTCTTTTTTACCACTTTTTTTTATGTGCAGCTTTTGTTAAGAGAGAATTTAGTTGTAAGGATACGGATTACAGGAAGGCGAACGTGTGATTGTATTTTCCCGTGTCATGAATACAGTTGTTTACTTATGTAAACAAGTTGTCCCTGTTATATATATACTGTACAAACGTACACAAATATGCACACATGCACACATATATTTATATATATATATATATATATATATATATATATATATATATATATATATATATATATATATATGTGTGTGTGTGTGTCTGTGTGTGTTTGTGTGTGTATAGGCATTATATACATATATGTTTATATGTGTATATGTATGTATGTATATATATATACGTACATACATACATGTATATATATATATATATATATATATATATATATATATATATATATATATACATTCACAAAGGATTAATCATTATTCTTTCACCGGCAGTGATAACTCAAACAGTCATTTATTCATCCATTCGTTCGTTCGTCCATTCATTCATTCCTTCCTTCCTTTCATTCATTCATTCATTCAATTACTCATTCATTCGCGTTCTTTAAGGGTTCATGGAAAGACTAATTTGCTTTGTGAATGATAAAGTATTGATTGGTAATAAGCAATATAACCCCAGCGAGACTTTAGCATTATTCTTTCATCATCACAGATATAAACATCTGTCTTAATACATTCAGTCATTCATTCCATTTATTCCACCCTTCCCTCCTCTTCCTTCCTTCCATTCCATTCATTCATTCATTTCATTCATTCATTTCATTCATTCATTCATTCATTTCCACCTTCATTTCCTTCCTTCCTCCTCTTCCTTCATTCATTCATTTCACCCTTCCCTCCTTCCTTCCGTTCCCTTCCTATACATTTCATTCATTCATTCATTCACCTTCCTCCTCATTCAATTCATTCATTCCTAACCTCCTTCATTCAGTCATCATTCCGTTCTTTAATTAAGGGTTCATGGTAAGACTTATCCGCTGCGTGAAAGACGAAGTACTGATTTGTAATAAGTGATGAAAACACAGACGTCAACTAAGCATTGTGAATCCCTCAGCTAATATGGGTCGCCCATTAAAAATTGGGGTAGAGGTTTTCGCGCAAGTTGTAATGGTCCACAGGTAGACCACTGGAACCAAAGAGAAAAGAGATAATCGAAGGAATAAAGTCATTTCTTTAAATTCTACTGGGAGCTGTGAGAAGATGAGGAATGAATACCATAAACACTTAACAATTAATGGCTGCTATTCTCTACTGTTGGGGGCAGCTGAATGAAAGCTAAATGAAAGCTAAACGAAAGTTAAATGAAAGCCAAATGTATTCCACACGCCTGAAAAAGTGAATGAAAGCATTACAGTACTACTGTAGTGTAAGACTCTACGAAAGATATTGAGAACGCTTTAAGGAATAATTAGTATGTGCACTGGAGGCTTTTCAGTCTCCAGAGGCTTCAGAGCCTCGTAATGAAGGAGCCCCACATGGTTGGGCTCTGAAAAGATGAAGCCGAAGGCTTCAGGATCCATAAGAGTTTAAGGATGAAGAAAAACTTAGACATGTTTCAACGTTCTGGGGAAGCAAGAACGAAGAAAGCTAATAATGCATGAACTAGGAGAAAGAACTCAATAGAAAGCGAGAAAGAAAAAGTACTGGCACTTAGTTGAGCCAAAAGCAGACACAAGGCCAGATAGGACTGCCCCGCAAAGGCAGGCTATCGGGCATATAGCCTATACTAATGGCTCTTAAGCCCTCCCCAACGACAAGGGGGCCAGTATTTGGGAGGGAAAAAAACTACTGTCCTTTCTAAAGCATGCAAAATCCTTGAAATAAAAATTCTCTACTTGAAAACAAAACCATTTAATACTTACCACAGTTCCTTACCTTGTCCAATATGTAACAAAAGAGCGCTCTTCTTCTTCTGCTTCTCAATTCTGGGCCGATGTTAAGGCCCTTCTAAACTCCTCCAAAGATGGCCGCAGCTGCTTGTCTGGCGACAGAGCCTTTCGGATCAGAGTTCTCAGTTGTCGATGGCTCTGGCATCCTGGCAATCGCCTAATTAGGCGTGCAAATGAGTAGATATCCGACTGAGGACTTGTTCGTCCACAATCTCGACTCAAGTGCGGGTCCTGGATGTGTTTCTGGAATTCTCGAACAGGCCTTCGGAACAAAGTGCTTCCGAATGGTAAGCAAAAGCCATAGTCGATAATGGTGGCCACAGGATCTTCAGGGCACGTAGTGTCATCGATCATGACGTTGGCTCCATGCAGGTCATTATGTCCGACTCCTGTCCGGTGAATGTCTTCAGAATTTCGGCAATCTTAGCCAACACTAGGTGGACAAGGGCACGTCTCCAGCGTACTTGCGTACAAATCGCTGGAGAGTAAGACTACCATTGAAGGACGTTACAAAGGCCGCCTGCTCCTCCGTGCGAAGGTCCATACAGAACAGGGACTCAGGTATCCCTTAACAATTTCTTCAGCGCCAGACTTTCTGCAAAGAAAGCCTTTCTTTCCTTCTTGCCATTTCCCTTCGCTATCTTCAAAACACCTTCTTGCCAATCACCATCTGCGTCTCGAACCTGGCATCTGTACACTTGACCATACGATCCTTCACCAAGGAGGCGGCCTTTCCTGACGTCCTTAGGCTTCAGCGTCCTAATAGACTTTGGTAGGTCACTCCTGATCTTGTTCGGGCGTGGTGTTGAGATTTCTTGGTCCCGGTCAAGGGTGGTCTTCTTCTGGAACAGTATTGTTGTTCCCAAATAGTAGTCACCAGGTACTACTTTTGTTGGAGCCTTGCTCCTTTGAACCTCTTTGCAAGAGGATTTTCCTCTCATTTTCTTTTCAGCCCTCTCAGGCTCCCACTCCTCTCCACGCTTCCGCTTTTCAGCTTTCTTGGACATCGTGCATGTGATTTGTTGAGGAAACTTTACTTCACTCTGGTATGTCTTGCGACTCACCTGCAAAGGTCACTGAAGGAGAAAACGAAATCCCAGCCTTATATAACTTCGTAGAAATTTTTCCAAAATTTCGAATTTTTACGATTTCATATTTATCCTCTGAAGCCTCTGGAGATTTTCCAGAAGCTCTAGAGGGTAAATGTGAAATCTTAAAATTTTAAGATTTCACATTTACCCTCTGAAGCCTTTGGAAAATCTCCAGAGGATAAATATGAAATCGTAAAAATTCGAAATTTTGGAAAAATTTCTACGAAGTTATATAAGGCTGGGATTTCGTTTTCTCCTTCATGACTCTCTTCAAGACATACCAGAGTGAAGTCTGGCTCACTTTGCCATGCACGATGTCCAAGAAAGCTGAAATGGAAGGGAGGGAGGAGCCTGAGAGGGCTGGAAAATAAAATGAGAGGAAAATCCTTCTGCAAAGAGTGTCCAAAGGCGCAAGGCTCCAAATAAAAGTAGTACTGATGATCACTATTTGGGAACAATAATACTGTTCCAGAAGAAGACCACCCGTGACCGGGACCAAGAAATCTCAACACCACGCCCGAACAAGATCAGGAGTGACCTACCAAAGTCTATTAGGACGCTGAAGCCTAAGGACGTCAGGAAAGGCCGCCTCCTTGGTGAAGGATCGTATGGTCAAGTGTACAGATGCCAGGTTCGAGACGCAGATGGTGATTGGCAAGAAGGTGTTTTGAAGATAGCGAAGGGAAATGGCAAGAAGGAAAGAAAGGCTTTCTTTGCAGAAAGTCTGGCGCTGAAGAAATTGCAAGGGATACCTGGAGTCCCCGTTCTGTATGGACTCCTTCGCACGGAGGAGCAGGCGGCCTTTGTGACGTCCTTCAATGGCAGTCTTACTCTCCAGCGATTTGTACGCAAGTACGCTGGAGACGTGCCCCTTGTCCACCTAGTGTTGGCTAAGATTGCCGAAATTCTGGAAGACATTCACCGGACAGGAGTCGGACATAATGACCTGCATGGAGCCAACGTCATGATCGATGACACTACGTGCCCTGAAGATCCTGTGGCCACCATTATCGACTATGGCTTTTGCTTACCATTCGGAAGCACTTTGTTCCGAAGGCCTGTTCGAGAATTCCAGAAACACATCCAGGACCCGCACTTGAGTCGAGATTGTGGACGAACAAGTCCTCAGTCGGATATCTACTCATTTGCACGCCTAATTAGGCGATTGCCAGGATGCCAGAGCCATCGACAACTGAGAACTCTGATCCGAAAGGCTCTGTCGCCAGACAAGCAGCTGCGGCCATCTTTGGAGGAGTTTAGAAGGGCCTTAACATCGGCCCAGAATTGAGAAGCAGAAGAAGAAGAGCGCTCTTTTGTTACATATTGGACAAGGTAAGGAACTGTGGTAAGTATTAAATGGTTTTGTTTTCAAGTAGAGAATTTTTATTTCAAGGATTTTGCATGCTTTAGAAAGGACAGTAGTTTTTTTCCCTCCCAAATACTGGCCCCCTTGTCGTTGGGGGGAGGGCTTAAGAGCCATTAGTATAGGCTATATGCCCGATAGCCTGCCTTTGCGGGGCAGTCCTATCTGGCCTTGTGTCTGCTTTTGGCTCAACTAAGTGCCAGTACTTTTTCTTTCTCGCTTTCTATTGAGTTCTTTCTCCTAGTTCATGCATTATTAGCTTTCTTCGTTCTTGCTTCCCCAGAACGTTGAAACATGTCTAAGTTTTTCTTCATCCTTAAACTCTTATGGATCTTTTCAGAGCCCAACCTTGTGGGGCTCCTTCATTACGAGGCTCTGAAGCCTCTGGAGACTGAAAAGCCTCCAGTGCACATATTAATTATTCCTTAAAGGGTTCTCAATATCTTTCGTAGAGTCTTACACTACAGTAGTACTGTAATGCTTTCATTCACTTTTTCAGGCGTGTGGAATACATTTGGCTTTCATTTAACTTTCGTTTAGCTTTCATTTAGCTTTCATTCAGCTGCCCCCAACAGTAGAGAATAGCAGCCATTAACTGTTAAGTGTTTATGGTATTCATTCCTCATCTTCTCACAGCTCCCAGTAGAATTTAAAGAAATGACTTTATTCCTTCGATTATCTCTTTCTCTCTTTTGGTTCCAGTGGTCTACCTGTGGACCATTACAACTTGCGCGAAAACCTCTACCCCAATTTTTAATGGGCGACCCATATTAGCTGAGGGATTCATAATGCTTAGTTGACGTCTGTGTTTTCATCACTTATTACAAATCAGTACTTCGTCTTTCACGCAGCGGATAAGTCTTACCATGAACCCTTAATTAAAGAACGTGAATGGATGACTGAATGAAGGAGGGAAGGTGGAATGAATGAATGAATGAGGGAGGGAATGGAATGAATGAATGAATGAATGAAGGAAGGAAGGAAGGAAGGAAGGAGGGAAGGGTGGAATGAATGAATGACTGAATTTATTAATGAACAGATGTTTGGAGCATCTGTGATGATGAAAGAATAATGCTAAAGTCTCGCTGGGGTTATATTGCTTATTACCAATCAATACTTTATCATTCACACAGCAAATTGGTCTTACCATGAACCCTTAAAGAACGCGAATGAATGAGTAATTGAATGAATGAATGAAGGAAGGAAGGAAGGAATGAATGAATGGACGAACGAACCAATGGATGAATAAATGACTGTTTGAGTTATCACTGCCTATGAAAGAATAATGATTAATCCTTTGTGAATGTATATATATACATATATATATATGTATGTATGTACGTATATATATATACATATACATATATATACATATATGTATATAATGCCTATAATACCACACACACACACACACACACACACACACACACACACATATATATATATATATATATATATATATATAAAATCATCAATGAAGGGCAGAAATTTTTACAGATATACAAGCTGACTTTATTCCAACGTTTCGTAATTATCAGTTAATTACATCATCAGGGCTGTTAAAATATGAAAATAAAATTCTTTATAAAATCATAAAAGCTAGAAATAAAGGCTAAAAGTTATTCATACAAGAATTTTCCCCCAAATGTACTGAAACGTTAAAATTAGAGAACAAAGTTTTAAAAATTTACATTAAAATGAAGGTAACTGAATATGCAGTAAACTAAAATTGAAAACCATCTGTGAAAGGGGTTACAGAACAAAAGATTAAGGGACCGACCTAGAGGGCTGACAGCTGAACTAAACATAAACATAAATAGAAAGAACACAAGTCAGGATAAATATAGAGTGGAGAGGGGAGGACGTGGAGTGTTTAACGACGAACAAGTTGTTTGATGATGATTCCAGGATAAGGTCTTGAGGGTTGGTGGTAGGCCTAAAATGTGATCTTTATTATCAATGTGTGTTTACAAATTTGAGTGATTTCTGGATGTTGGAAACGTTCTGGGTTGAAGTTGCTACCTGCGCAGGAAGCATACGCACGATGAGAGAATCGATTCGCACCTAAGGAGTCTACTGGTGGATCCCAGGTCCCTGTTTGACATTCAGAACTTAAGTATTTTATAAATGACACCAGATGACATATAAGGTGATAACCGATTCTTTGGTTTTAAAGAGAGTGAACCAATGGTGAAAGGGTTCTTAGGGATTAAAGTGAGATCAATGCATAATAAATGATCCTGAATACTTAGTGAATATATATATATATATATATATATATATATATATATATATATATATATATATATATATATATATATAACTATAAATAATGTGTGTGTGTGTGCATATTTGTGTACGTTTGTATATATATAACAGGGACAACTTGTTTACATAAGTAAACAACTGTATTCATGACACGGGAAAATACAATCACACGTTCGCCTTCCTGTAATCCGTATCCTTACAACTAAATTCTCTCTTAACAAAAGCTGCACATAAAAAAGTTGGTAAAAAAGAGCTCCTCTATAAACTCACACCTTGTAACAAGAAACAGAAAAGTGAATAAAACCTGCACGAGAGAGACTCAGCTCCCTGAGGTCATCTGATAAAGGGTCACTGCTATGCGTTGTACAAGATCAGCTACCCAGCGTAAGCGGTATCCTGCAGGAGCGTGGGGATCCTATTCCCAAAAGTAGGTGAGTAAGAGGATCGGCCCCATAAAAGGCTTGGGAGGGGGGAGGGGAAGGGAGGGGAGGGGAGGGGGAGTTATCAGCGAAAGAATTCGGATGACGCCCGTATACGGCGGAGTGTGTTGACTGTTTGGTTATTGTATGACGTCATCAGGGACGACGCATTTCGCTGGAAGGTTGGACTGGATATAGAATTTAGGCCAAAGGCCAAGCACTGGGACCTATGAGGTTATTCAGCGCTGAAAAGGAAATTAACAGTAAGAGGTTTGCAAGGTGCAACAGGAGAAAACTCTGGTTACTATGAATCAATTGTTAGGAGGATGAAAAGCAGATGGAAGAAAGAGAATATGAAAGGGGAAGCACAGTAAAGGAAAGGGAAAGGGCGGCGCTGGTGTAACAATAAAGCATGCTGCAAAGAACCTAAACGGGCTGCAAGTGCATCGCATGAGGTGCACTGACGGTACTAACTTTAGGGGAATTCGTTGGAAGGTCGCCACACATTTTTCAGCCATAAAAGTTTATTTTTGTTGTTATTAGTGTCCAGCGTAAGCTTCATGACTGAACTCTGTTTCAATCAATGTGAGTCTTTATTTTCAAAAAATCTACCTCTGTTTTCGGACTTCTTCAAATTTCCTTATCATTAATTAGAGCCAAAGATACTTAAGAAAGAAGTAATATTTCTAACGGCTTGATTCTATATCGGAATGAAGTAGGAATGATTGGTGTATGATGTTATTCTGAATGAATTCTTTGACAATGAGAGAATAAATATAAATCTATATGTAATGAATATTCCAGCCTTAACTTATTTGTCATGCATATTCGTCTTTACTTATATATATACATATGTATATATATATATATATATATATATATATATATATATATATATATATATATATATATATATACATACAGTATATATGTATGTGTGTGTATATATATACATATCTGTTTATGTATGTATGTATATAAATGTGTGTGTGTGTATATAACGCAAACCTAGAAAGTTTCATATATCTGCAAGACATCAGTATTTAAACCCTCAAGATTAAATATCTTCTATCTCAACATATGTTCAGGGAACAGATTTAGACATATGGACAAAAAGAAGTATGTTCTTTCTTTATACATAAATATATACATATATATATATATATATATATATATATATATATATATATACATATATATATATATATATACATACATACATATAAAGCTAGACTGGTAAAAACCGAAACCATAATCAGAGCAATTGTTACTTAAACAATAATAAAATAAATACAGAGTAAGTCCAGACGTCAAAAATATTACATTCTAAAAGCTCAGTCCCAGCCAAAATGAAATGCTGGACTCTTCAAAAGCGTGTGACCTATGAAAAACAAATCGGCCACAAACACACTTTCACTCCTACAGAGTTCCCTGGGAGCGAATCGAACCAAGTATGAACTCACCCAAAACAGTAGTAAACAAGTAAAAAATGCGCCGAAGTTTCGTCGGCGCGGTCGAGTTTTCTGTACAGCGTAAATCAAGGCCACCGAATAGATCTATCTTTCCGGTGGTCTCCATGTATAATGCTGAGCTGCTGCCATGAAACTTTAACCACGGCTAGTGGCGGCTCATCCTATACCGTTGCAAAGCATGATTATGGCTAACGATATACAAATAAATAAACGCGACTGAGAGCTGGCGAACCAATTTGGTATGTTTGGTGATTGGAGGTTGGATGATCAAACGCGACCGAGTTTTAGATCTGGCTGACAAAAAAGTGGGACAGAAAAAGTTGCGGACAGAAAAAAGTGCGATGACAGACAAAGCCCCAGTTCTCTTTCAGAAAACTAAACATAAAAATAATAAATAAATATAACTGGATAGAGGAAAATGAAACGTGTATGATCGGAAGAGTGTGGGGATGACAATTAAGAAAAGCGATAGAAAGAGAGGGTAAGGGAGAAGGAGGATTAGAAGAATCACGCTAAGGACATAGGGTAATGAAGGGTGGGGAGGAAGGGGGTAGCAAAGCAAGAATAGTGATGGTTACAAGAACGAGGGGTGAGAGGAAAGAGGAGAAAAAGCAGTGGAAGATATGGGATGAAGATGCTCACGGGGAGAGGTGATGATAAAAAGGAATATTATTGCTATTATTTTTAATAGCATGATAATAATAATAATAATAATAATATGTAATAATAATAATAATAATAAGAAAGAAGAGAAAGAAGAGAAGAAGAAGAAGAAGATAAAAGAAGAAGAAGAAAGATTAGCATTATTATTATTATTACACACATTACATATTATTGTTCTTGTTGTTGTTGAATAAAATGGCTGCATTTTGCGAATTGATTTTATACGGAGTTTACTCAATTCTTCTAATAATTCGCTTTTCCTGCACAACAATATTAGTCAATAATTGTCCTATGTTCGTATTTCGATGGATGAAACAGCGTATAACTTACAGAAGAGTCTTAATTTTAAAGCATTACAGCAGGTTACTAAAACCTGGGTTGTAAATCCGTAGATTTTCCTGCTGGAATTTTCGGTGCCATCAGGAAAATCTACGGAGGTACATCCCAGGTTTCAGAACTGGTTGTATGCTAAAATGAAGAATTTCTTCTGTAAGATATAATGTTTCACATCCATCGAAATATGAAGATTGGACAATTATTGACTAATTATTAATGCAGGAAAGAATTATTATAAAGAATTGAGAAAAAACTCAGTATAAAAATCAATTCATAAAAATGCAAGCTCACTTTATTCCAACAAAACTTGCCTGAAAGTGGGTCTTCTTCCTTCGCATTATTTATTATTATTATTATTATTATTATTATTATTATTATTATTATTATTATTGTGTTATTAATGCCTCATTTACTTTAGGATAAATGTTAGTCAATTTTAAACACTTCATAGCACTATTCACTTTTCACAGCCATGGACTCCCTCGCTTTCTGTTTTTATGCGGAATTTATTTGTTATTAATGTTTGAAACCATCATTTGGACTGTGAGCTACTGAGGCTGGAATTCATATTATGTGGATGCGGTTTTGATAACGTTGTCACAAATGACGGTATTGTACATATGACACTAACGGTAAGGTGTACATTTGTGGTTAATTACAAAGCATGCTTATTTAGACACGCGGACATACATACATACATACACATACATACATATATATATATATATATGTATATATATATATATATATATATATATATATATATATACACACACACAAACACACACACACACACATATATATTTATATATATATGCATACACACACACATACTCAATCTTGCGTTTACCGCTAATCAACACGATTGGCTCCAAATAATTTAACAACACTAATCTTGGCATTCCTTCAAACACGAAATGAAGAAGCTATCTAATCCGGCCCGAAACGGTCTTATGTTTATGACCGAATGAATATTCACAGCGGCAATGACAACAGTCCTTGTTGCAGGGCAAAGTAAGGACCGCATTTGCATGACAACCCCAGGTGTAGAAGGGGCTGTTCGGGCGGGAAAATTAATTTCCCTCTGCAGAGAAAAAAATATTTGTTTGAGGTTGAGAATGACGTTTGGAAATGGCTTGTTGCCGCTGCACTTTGCTCATTTGAATATAAAATATCCTTTGGAAAATGTAATGCCGTTCGTTTTCTTAATTCAACAGAAGACGCGAAGACTATTTTTCTTTATCGGGTCGTCTCAATATTCATCAACTCTCAAGAGAGAATATTGTTTTTACTTATTTCAGATTCACCTCATTTTTTTTCCTGGCTGAGTATAGTTGATCAAGTAAAAGTCATTTGTTTCTTTATGGTTCATTTCAGTCCATACAGTATTTTGACGACAGTGTATTATACACAAACTTAGTAATTTTCGAAATACTCGCACAGAAAATAGAAATTAATTAATATATGTGGCTGTTCTCAAAAGATGAAACGTTCTGCAAAAACAGGAAGTGAGGAAATTAGCTCATTGTAATTATTATAATATTTGGTTTTATTAAAAACATCAACAAATTAACAGTCGGAAACATTTAATATTTACGGCTGCTCTCGAAACTGTCTGCGAAAACAGAAAGCGGGGAAATTAGCTCATTGTAATTATGATAATGGTCGGTATTATTCAACAATAACAATAGCAAACATTCATACTAAATGAGCAATATGCCACAAAATCAAAATAAAAAATAACAAATGAATAATAATAATAATAATAATATAAAAAGCGAAAAATGTGAACAAATATAACAAATGAATAATAACAAAAGCATATAATACAAATTAACGCGAACTAACTCAAAACCAAACACAAAATCACAACGCGGCCTTTGAGGAAATGCGGTGAGGAGAACAGCATTTCAAACGCATTTGTTCTCGCGATTCGAGCATTCCTAATTATGATAATTAACATGATTTCCCGGCCGCCGCTCCTGGCAGTGTCTGGATTTACGCGCGTGACCCCCGTCCGCGCATGCGCTGATTAGTCACTTCCACTCGCCCTCATTCGACAGATTTTTCTGTATCGTTTGGGTGGATCTCTACGCTCACGCTCGCAGACGGTTTCCTTTCACCACGCGTCTCTCTCATAATGAAATTGGGTTGGATTTTCAGTGCTTAATATAATATTTATATTCATGACTAAATTATCTATTATTAATAGATAGTTCCACCAGTTTAGCATACCAATTCAATGCCTATTTACATCAAGGTTTCATGGACTGTGATTTGTTTTCGAATTTTCGACATTCTTTGTTTATTTGCTCCAGGAAGATCTTTACAAGGACTTGTTATATATATATATATATATATATATATATATATATATATATATATATATATATATATATATATATGTATGTGTGTGTGTGTGTGTGTGTGTGTGTGTATGTGTGTGTGTAGATTTTGAACTTTAAAACACTCTTAGAAATAATAATAATAACGGTCTTAACATCATAACTAAAGAAAAACTGTTATATTTTGGTCATTGACAGACCCTTGACAAGTGACCTCCATATAATCATGTTTCAATACAAAGCTAAACTTATTCCAGTAGAAATGCTTGACTCTCTTTCGGCCTCTCGTGTAAACAGCTACCTTTATTTTTACAATACTGGCTAATAGACATTTATACATAGCTAATGGTGTGAAATTCCTGGAATCATGGGAGTACACGAATCTATATTCAGCCTAAAGGTATAGGTATGAGGATCTAATTGTCGTTACTTACTGTCTATAAATTCAGCAACAGACAGCAGAAAGGGTTTTGACTACATCGAGCAAAACCAAAATGAAATGAGCTCTCTGGTGGGGTTGTTTGGGTCCTCTCCACGTGTGTTTAATCTCCGCATAACTGCCAAATCTGTAACAACAACAGAGAGATAAAACCATTTCTCCCATTACAGATATCAAATGTCATCTTTTTCGTTACGCAGAATTCTAAGTTAATTACATAGATTCATGACTGATAAAGTTTTTTTTATGTAATAACAAGAAACGGAATCAGATTTTCTGTTAACATGGTACCTCATTTTGGCGCTGTTGCCAATAATACTTCAAACAGCTCCACGTGCGTTGAAATCCACGAATAAGCAGCTTAAGGCTGCCTCCATTGGGCACTTTCACTGGTCACGGTATGTTTGGGGGCATTGCCCCTTTCTACAGTTATCTTGATTTCTTAATATCACAGGTAAAGAATAAAATATTAAGCAAGGAAATATGAAATAAAGCAGAACATAGAGTAAGTTGGACGATTGAGAAAATAAACAATCATATGCAAACAGATAATAATGATAAATGTACATCTACAAGTACTGACAAAATAGTTAAGATTAAGGTGGCCTTGTGCCAGCACGGGATCTTAGAGAGAGCGCCAACTCTTATACAAACAGCTTAACCCTGCAGTTACTTGGATGTAAATATTGCATGATGTTTCTTGTCTAGACGAAAATGTTAAATATTCATGAATGGGCTATACATACAACGGTAAATCTTTGGAAAAAATAAGAAAATTAAGTTATTGTTCATAGGTTGTGGAGAAGAAATGGATTGAAGACAAATCCCAAGCAGGGCGGAATAGGAAGGAGATTAAAATACCGGGAAATGGAAAACAACCCTTATAGTCTTATAATTATAGCCTCAGGGTTTGTCTCAAAGACATTCAAAGGTCTGTCAAGTTGTTTTGTAAAATTGGCAACAGGGAAGATCTTTAAACGCCACGCCAGAGAGGGCTTGCATACGTGATATGTAGTCAGTTTTAGCTAAAATTACAATACTATTCGACTTATCAGTCAGGCTTTTCTTATAGCGAGCAGGGAAATTACTTCCATGCCTAACATTTGCAGCTCCATAAACAATACCTTTAATTATGTCAACATGATTTTGAGGAAGATCACAATGTTTTTCAAATATACATAGGGATGACGCAATCGTTAAAGCAGTGGATCTATTAGATACAAAGAAGGATAAACCATATCCGAGTGCACTCACAACATTTTGACTTATTTGTTTACTTGATATATTTATAACACAATCATTATGTACACTATTAGTCAGTCTGCTATAATAAGATATTTTAGTTTTTCTGTCGAGTTTCCTTTAGGCATCTGTAGTCCGCCAGTTTCCATAAATTTCTTGTCACCTGGATCCTTCCAATTAGCATGGGATAGAATGATTGAATGAAATTCTGGCTTTTTCTAATTCCTTAAATTTTTCTTTCTCCTCTTGCTTTGCGGCTGCTATGTGGCGTTTTAACATCATGGCACTGAATTCATTGAATGCGTGATGGTCATGAATTACCTCTACCTGTAAGTCATATTATTTCACTCACTAGGTTGTGCATTTGTGATTGTAAGTTTATATTCAATGGTGCATTTACCCAGCAAATATTTGAGTATGTAACAACAATAACTTTGTCCTACTCCCCTCAAACTTGTATAGATTCTTTGAAAGACGACATTTACCTAATATCAATTATATACTTTTTAAAGTATGATATGTTGACGATATTTTAGCTGTTTTGCCAGCTATACTGACGTAAATGATTTACTCTTAATTTGGAATAACCAGGTACCATCCATTAAGTTTACTTTAGAATTAGAAAAACACAATTGCCCCTTTCTAAGATGTTTTAATACGCAGAGAACTATTTCAATGCAAATTCAGTGTTTTATAGGAAACCAACCAACAACTTAACTTATGTCCATTTTTGTTCAGGCCATCATCTGAACATCAAAATTATAAATTTTTATTCTATGCTTTTACGAGCTCTGCGCATTGCCAGTCCTCAGTATTTGGATCAAGAAATTGAATACATAGGAAAAATAGGGACAGATTTATGTTATTCTTCACACGTACGAGATATTTGTTATAATAAAGCCCACAAAAAGTTTTATAGTGAAAGTAACATGGAGAAAGAAACCCCTAAGAAACCCTATTTTAGTGGTTTGAAACCATAAAATTATTGTTAAAATCTTTTAGTGTCAACCTCGTTTTTTCCTGTAATAACACACTAAAAGGAATGTTAATAAAAAATAGCCATAAAGAAAACAACAACTTAATATATAAAAGTCCATGTTTGGACTGCCATTTATATGAGCTTTCTTTGTAAACTTACTTTTATATTTCCAGTCTGCTAAAGTAAAGACTACGGACAATCAAAGGCCTGCAGCACTCCAGTGTTTCCACCTTCCTTCGTGGGGATTTTATCTTTATTTATGTATATATATATACAGTATGTATTTTATATATATATATATATATATATATATATATATATATATATATATATATATATATATATATATTGAATTAAGAATACATATAATGTGTATGTGTGTGTGTTTGCATGAGACCCAATTATCTAGTTGTGTTTGTTTAAAAAAGACACTCAAAGATCCTTTTTTTTAAATTTCACTTATTCCACGTGGGACTATGACGAACCTTGCTAGCCATCAGTGGTGCCAACGGCGGCTATAAACTGAGCACCCGTAATGGGCCTGATGGTCGCTCCTGTTAATTGTTTTATTATTTTAATTTTATTTTAACTGTAACTTCATTCATATTCTCTAGCTTCCATCACTTTCCACCCCCTCCCCTAACTGTTAATTCATAGGTGCAACTACAAGGTTTTCTCCCGTTACACGTTTTAAGCCTTTACTGCCAATTTCCGTTTCAGCACTGAATGACCTCATACGGCCCAGTGCTTGGCCTTTGGACTAAATTCTATATTTTGTTCTGTTCTATTCTATTCGAGCCTGAAGGGGGCAAAGGTTTCGAACTGATTCTTCCCTGAGTCTCTGGCTTTTACAGATGGTCCTTTACCCTGGCAGAATTTCGATCTGTTTGACAAAGTTTCCTAAATTTATGTTCACTAATGTAATGCCGAGTTATGCGTTACGTAAACATGCGCGGACATCGGATTGAATATGTAGATAGGCAGACCACCGATTGAGTTAAAGCAACGACCTTGGAATACTTGGTTGACGAAAAGCATTGCTAGTGTTAATGTTTCTGATTTACTCGGCAAAAACTTTTGATATAATAATAATAATAATAATAATAATAATAATAATAATAATAATAATAATAATAATAATAACACCTATTACGAGTTTGTGGCGTACAGTGTACAATTGTTCGTATCTTCTCTTTACTGCACGTATGTATCACGCAAAAACAGACTGAATGAATGAATGAATGAATGAACTCCATCAAGCATTACTGCGCATGCTGTTCGCGCAACACGGTCGCTTCCGCGATGTCCTCTTCCAGGCCAACAAGCCTGCATTCACCCTGTGGCCTTCGGCCGACCTTCTGGGACAAGACTGCGTTGACTGCACTTGGTTTTTGCAGAGGAATTAACGAGATCCAAGCGCTTTCCACCAAGATGCTTTACTTGGCAGTGGACGTTCGTACCCGTCAATGTAGGCCAGCTAAGCCCCTAAATAAGAAAGCACCAACAATGTACGGGCACTGGGTCATCTGGGACTTAGAAAGTCGGGTCCTTTCATCCGTATAGGTTTCTGTTAGTCGTGATCTAGTTACTGTGTTTCTGAACGTTATTTTCTGAAGAGTTTACTCCTTAGCTATAGATATTTGCCGTATGAAACTGACATTCATATATAGTTTATCCTCTGAGCTAAGAAATTACTTCTGAGTGGAAGGTCTGGTCACCGGAATGAACGTTTTGCAAGGCAAATAGAGCAGGAAAATATTAGCAAAAGTCAGTGCCCTCGAAGCTGGCAAATTCCTATTTGACCTTTAACCTCTAATGACCGCCTCGACCTTGATCCTCAGTCTACAGAAAAGTGAAAATAACATTGCTCGCTGAAAGACAGTTTTTCCTTTCCGACAGAATCTGGGAAATGAGCACAGCCGATGGTTTGGATGACTTTCTCACCAAAGTAGGAACTGGAAAATGGAGCTCTCTCTTCTTCGCTACTTCTGCCTTAGGTAAGTGAAGCTGCAAGGTCCAGGTTTCTCCCCTTCTCAGTGAGAGAGAGAGAGAGAGAGAGAGAGAGAGAGAAAGAGAGAGAGAGAGAGATACTGTCCATCATAAAACCATTTCATAACAAGACTTGGCAAATTCCTCCGGTAAAGAACTGTTTTAATGACTCATTTCAAACTAATTAACATTCTACTTTTCTTTCTACCACTTATCTACTAATTACTGTTCTACTTGTCTTTTTGCCACTTCTCTTTATCTATAATAATAAAATCTGAGTGGATCTTTCTGTTTATCCACCCACGTGGGGGTGATTAGGTAAGGGATCAGGAGGTAGGGGAGACATGACATTCAACCACCCTCCCCTGAAACCTGTTTGTCCGCCCCTGGGGGTAGGTAGGGATCGGGGGTGGGGAGGGAGACATAACACATCACCCTCCTTCTGAAAACCTGTTTGTCTCCGCCCCAGGTGGCAGTAGGGTATGAGATCGGGAGGGTGGGAGGCATGTCACATCCACCCTCCTTCTGCAAACCTGTTTGTCCACCCTGGGGTTAGGTAGGACAAGCCATCAAGAACATACATAATATTTGTATCATACACTATATACAGTACCAATACTAATCAGTGACACAAAGTTGCCTTGGGTTTTAAGCAATTTCCAGCTACGCCATTTCATCCTTGAAGCTGAACACCCATTTCTCTTCCTTCTGTCCATATCCTCTTCGATCCTGGGCAAGAAATCCAAACTCCTATCAACTCTGCATTCATAATCCTACATTCCAAAAGTTTCGCTCCTCGTAAGCATCCTGATTCACTCCTCTTTCTTATCAGTTCCCGGACTCTCTCCGATCTTCTGATTGGCAGCGAGTTCCTGAACGCCGTGACGCCATATTCCTGTGACACTGCGGACAGCAACTGGACCAGGCCATTGAATGGGTTAGTTAGCCTAGTTTTAACTGCTTTTCGTACGATTATCAGCATTTGCCAAAGGTTTGCTCCTCCCCATATGGATGTTTACGTGTTTTCAACCTGTTTGTGACATGAACCCAACATGCCATAAATAAATATCGGCAACTTATCACATACATCACAAACAAGCTGAATACAAGTCAATGACATACTGACAGTTTTAACTAGCATTTCGTATGATCATCCAGCATTTGCCAAAAAGTTTGCTCCTTTTTCTTATGGATGTTGACGTGTTTCAACCTGTTTGGGATATGTATGATAAATTGCGACACGCTTTGTTTTAATGTGGATTCACCATTACTAAGGCACATTCATGGGATGTCACTGCTTTTCATGAAAGTTTACTAATGATGTCACAACATGAAAAACGCGCTTTCCATTTGATTTTTAACAGTAAATTATCCATAAATGATTAACCCTTTTGGGTCAGTGGCAAAATCAATTTAAGTCTAACGAGTACACCTGCGTTAATCACTGACCACGATTGATGGATACTGTGATTTTCGTTGATGCTAATACTTATGTTATGTGGCCAATTCTGGCGTTATTTTTGAAACTCAGACCCTGTAGTTTATTAGGGCTGTAAAAATATAATAAACATCAAAACTATGAATGAAAATTAACTGTTAGCAAAACGAAAAGTCTGTATTCGTCCAATAAGAAAAAATAACGCGTAAATTCATTGATATAGATATTTCAGTTTGTTAATACCAGGGAACATCTTTAATGATATGTGTTATTGGTATAAATTACATTTCATATGTTATGCAACACTGTTAAAATAGACTATTTTTTTATATTTGGCGTGGTAATAAGTGATCAGTAATATGCTTGTTTAAATGATCTGCCGTGACCTATTCGAGAGGGTTCCACTTTGATATGTCACACATTAGTGACGATTTTTTTACTACTCATTTTCAAATGACGTATTGATGCATCGTAACTGAATCAACGGTTGGATTTTTTACACTCATCAATGTATAAACAAAGGGTTAATCGGTCAGTTTCTTATGTCTCATCAATGTATAAACCAAAGGGTTAATCAGTCAGTTTTTTATGTCTCGTCAATGCATAAACCAAAGAGTTAATCAGTCAATTTTTTATGTCTCATCAGTGTATAAACCAAAGGGTTAATCAGTCAGTTTTTATGTCTCATCAATGTAAAACCAAGGGTTAATCAGTCAATTTTTATATGTCTCATCAATGTATAAACCAAAGGGTTAATCAGTCAGTTTTTTTATGTCTCATCAATGTATAAACCAAAGGGTTAATCAGTCAGTTTTTATGTCTCATCAATGCATAAACCAAAGGTTAATCTGTCAATTTTTATGTCTCATCAGGTCCAAAGTTTAATTCAGTTTTTGTTTCATCAATGTATAAACCAAAGGGTTAATCAGTCATTTTTTATGTCTCGTCAGTGTATAAAGGGTTAATCGGCCAATTTTTTTATTTCTTTAATGTAAAACCAAAGGGTTAATCTGTCAATTTTTTGTGTCTCATCAGTGTATAAACCAAAGAACCAGCCAGTTTTTTATGTCTCAATCCAGTTAATCGGTCAATTTTTATGTCTCATCAATGTATAAACCAAAGGGTTAATCGGTCAATTTTTTATGTCTCATTAGTGTATAAACCAAAGGGTTAATCGGTCAGCTTTTTATGTCTCGTCAATGTATAAACCAAAGGGTTAATCAGTCAGTTTTTTATGTCTCGTCAATGCATAAACCAAAGGGTTAACCTGTCAATTTTTTGTGTCTCATTAGCGTATAGACCAAAGGGTTAATCGGTCAGGTTTTGTTTCATCAATGCATAAACCAAAGGGTTAATCTGTCATGTTTTATGTCTCATCAGTGTATAAACCAGCAGAGGTTAATCGGCCAATTTTTATTTTTTAATGATAAACCAAAGGGTTAATCTATCCAATTTTTGTGTCTCATCAGTGTATAAACCAGGGTTAACTGGCCAGTTTTTTATGTCTCATCAGTGTGTAAACCAAAGGGTTAATCGGTCAGCTTTTTATGTCTCATCAATGTATAAAACCAAAGGATTAATCCAGTCAATTTTTATGTCTCATTAGTGTATAAACCAAAGGGGTTAATCGCCAGCTTTTATGTCTCGTCAATGTATAAACCAAAGGGTTAATCTGTCAGTTTTTTATGTCTCGTCAATGTATAAACCAAAGGGTTACACTGGTCAATTTCTTATGTCTCCTCAATGTATAAACCAAAGATACAAAATCTGCCAATTTGTTAATTTGTGACATGAGCAGTAAGCTCCTCTTAGAGGCATGTCTGTGCTTATCATTTGTACCTCTGTTGCACATAATTCAAAATTCCTCCCATATCTTTGGGGTCCAAGTTAGCTTCAGTTCTCGAAATGTTCTCCCAAGCTCCCAGTGTGAGATGATAAAGGAAGATTCCACCGGCCACGAGCAGATTGTGCCTGTGAAGTGGATTTATGATAATAGTCCGTTTTTCACTCTACGATTACAATGGAGGTCAGTTGTTTCTCAACTGATTTTCTTACAATCATTTAGTTTTTTTAGTTTAGTTGGTCATGTGTTGTTGATTTTCCAGTCCAGTATTAGTTTGCATTTTATAAATGTATTCTTTATGATGAAACTTCACGTGATTGATCATTACTTAATAGGTTTTTCAAGTTTTTGTTGATTGTTGCGTCAAATAACCCTTACTGACATGTTTAAATTTTCTAAAGATTTATATACATGTATGCTACATCAAGTCCAAGACTATATAAAAGTGTAGGCGACAAAGTAATTGATGAAAAGGTCAAATATTAGAAATCAATTTCAAGACTTACTAAAAAGTTTGGGTGAAATAGTTCATGGAAAATGTGAGTTGCAAATTGTCAGCTAATTTTACCTAGCACAGGCAGAAAATTCAAGTTCATTTTATGCAATGGATGTAATATCCCTTTTCCAGTGGAACCTGGTATGCGAGAGAGCTCAGCTTTCTCCACTCTTCCAGACCATCTACACTGCTGGATGTTTCCTGGGGGCCATCCTGGGGGCGCTAACAGCGGACAGGTTAGTCCCGTAAGCTATTTCAATGATAAGATTCCTGTGATTATTTGAACTGTAGCACCAATCAGTTGCGCTACATTTCAACATTTTCAACATTTCCTTGTATCTCCTCTTTGTGAACAGGCGTCTGAGTTCAAGATGCACTAACAGTCTTCCTTTCTGTATAAATATTTTATTTCGATTTTTCTAGAGCTGGTAGAATATGTGCTTACTGGAAAAGCTAGCAATAAGAGAAAAGTAGGTTGAGCGACTAAAATTTGTCATTGAAAGTTTTGAAGTTTGATGGCAAGATGTTCTAGAGGCTGGTGAAAGACAGAAAGTTAACAGGAAAATAGAACTTATAAATAGGCTCAATGGAGCCAGACTATAAGATTTATTTTATTTATTGGTTTATCCAACTTGTATTACAACAATTTAGGTCGACAATGCTGGTGGGTTATAAGAATAAATACATGCAGTAATAAGAGTAAAACGAGCTTCTATCAGAAAAACACAGCAACATTTAAAAGATGCACATGAATAACACCCGAAAAAGCAAGAGTGGCCTGTTGTTCGAATGAAATGTTACAATAATAGAAAGCCTCCCGAATATTCATGAAAGTCTTGTGAACTTCGTACAACAGAACATATTGCTGGTTTGTGATAGTTCAAGTGCAACATCATATCTCCAAAAACCTGGTTAAACGTTTTCAGTTTTCCAGTACCACTAATATTGAAATACCCATTCTCTAATTTTCTTCTGCAGATATGGTCGGAGATGGTCCATAAAAACTGGTGCTCTGTTGACAACAGGTTTCACTGTACTGCTGGTGTTTTCACGATGGTTCTGGCTTGTGATGCTGACTAGGTTTCTCTTGGGAGTTTTTAACACCATCATGATCTACCCTGCTTTCATCATTTGTAAGCAATTCTTTCATTCTTCTGCCGCTTCTCATATAAATGAAAATCTAACTTAGGCTCTCTTTCATGAATGCTAACTATAGCAACGGTAATTCTGCTTTACAGCAATGGAAATATGCAACCCGAGTCTGGAACAACAGTAGGCATTTTCTTTTCTTGCCTTATGCCTTGATGATGATAGGTCTAGCTGGTTAGCTTACTGGATCAGGGACTGGCGTATTCTCCAAGCAGCAGCCTCTTGGCCTTGTCTAGTGCTTCTAAAAGTATGTTGTGAGTAAACAGTTGAGTTTTTTTTTTTTTAGTCTGCCCTAGTTATGTCCCTGACAGATGATACTTCCAAAGGGACCACAAGACTGATCTTTTATGTGGCCTTTACTCATCATGTCTTAATGAAAATGCTAGTGTAGTGAATAAAGGGTGAGTCTTTTTGACCTGTATCGTTCATTTCATGTATCAATCAAAACTTCATCTTGATGCTTCAACTTGATAACTTTTGGACATTATCTCAGAGAACGCTTTTTTTTTCGTTGAAGTTTAGTCTTAATCAGATTTTATTTCACTACTACTGTAATTTCAAGAGTTAAGGACCGTCTCTATTCCTATGTAACATTGACATACAAAACTCCAGTAACAAAAGCGGGTTTATAACTGTGTATTACTCCAGAATTATAGTCTGAAAATGAATGAATTGTCTCCCAGCTTAATAGATGAATCTCCACGCTGGCTCATTGTGAAAGGACGGTTGGAAGAAGCCATCAAGGTTCTCCAAAGAGCTGGGAACTCAATCGGCCAGATCTCCTCAAGAACTGATGTCAGTGTCTTAGTTCACTCTGTGTATCAGAGGATGATTCTCATTTGTTTGATGCATTTATTTACATTCTTGAACTTACATTCTGGGCATCTTTATGTACACAATCAATGCATGCTGGACGTTTATGGAAATACTAACATGTGCCTTATTTAAGTACTGATAGATATACTGAACTGTATCATTACTGTATTCAGTCAAATCTTCACAGGGCAAGAATTTTAGGTACAGCCATTAGATCGGAGTGATTAAAGTAGTTTTTTAAAATAATAATTACTCAGCCTCATCTGTGTGGACCAAGTTGGCATCATTTATCTTTGGGTGAGGCTTGCCTTCCATTCTAATTACTAATAGACGATGGTAGATTGGTTACTGACCATAGGTAAAAGGCTGAAAATTTGCATTTCGCTCTAGGGATGTTAAGAAAATTCAGGATAATCTTGATAGCTGGGGCGGAGAACATCCTGATGGTTTCTTCCCTTTGTTTTATAAAAAGTTTCTGCGCGTTGTCTCCCAAAATTACATGATTTTATAGATTTTTATGTTGACATAGTATCTTTGCCATGAGCATGCTTTAGTAATGCAGTGCCTGTTCCAAAAGAGTGGCATATCTGCAGACTGCAGTAACTGCAGACCAATCACCATTCTCCATGTGCTCTCCAAAGTTGTTGAAAAAACTTATTTTTATGCCACTGTGGAATCTAAAGGATTGTTAGCTTATGGTCAATATGCATACAGGAAGCAGATGGGTACCTGCGATGCTCTTTTAGGCTTGACATGCCATTTGCGAGAGAACTTTGTAAGCGTTTTGAGTGCAGAGTGATTCAAATAGATTTTAGTGCTGCTTTCCGATTTAGTAAATCACAAGGCAATTATTTATGAACTTCTTGAATCTTGGAGTGGGTGGATATGCTTAGATTACTTCAAGAGTTCTCAGGTAAGCAGCAGCTAGACGGGATCTTTAGTGAACCAAGATCTTTTGTGTCTGAGTGCTACAGGGCAGTGTTCTGGTCCACTGTTGTTTTTATTGTATTACAGATGATATGGTTGTTGGCCTGCAAAACAAGATTGATGATGCAACGCTTGTGGGTGTGGTAATGTCTCCACTTATAAGAAATGAAGTTGCTCATTCGGGACATAGACCGATCAGGAAATGGTGTAATCGGTGGGTATGAGGCTATACTCCAGTAAAACGAAAGCACTATTGATTGGCAGATCTCGTACAGATTTCCCACCCATCCTCCCCTTCAGGTGGATGGAACTTTGCTGATTGGAGTCTGGAGCCATTCTAGGTGTAACTTTTGACACATCTAACTTTTTGAGAAACATTTAATGAAAGTTTCAGCAAGTGCCACACAAAAGATTAGGTAAGGCCTCATATATTCATAACAGTGACAAAATCAACGCAACCTCTTTAGGTCATTTGTCCTACCTTTGCTCCTTTACTGGAATACTGTTCTCCGGTGTGATGTCTGCCTCTGCCAGAGAGATTCATCTCTTTTGGATAGAGTGGTTTGGATAGAGCAGTTATGACTTGGTCCTTCGACGGATGGTCTCTTGTCTGTCACTTTTTCCTAAGTTGTATTTCAGCAGAGATCTTCACATTCACAATTGATCCCTGATCCCTGATCCCTTTATCTGCCGAGAGCAATCCAGATTCACTGAACAGCAGCACCAATATGCAGTAAAAGTGCCTCGCTTTCCCGAACTTCTCAGTTCCAGAGGGCCTTTTATTCTCCAACCGTTGGACTGTGGAACAGCCTCCCAGAGGATGTCGCAGGTGGAACTTCAGAAGTTCAATAAACTGCAATGCACTACTACCCTAATACTATTCTTCTTGCATTTGAATACATTTTTATCTATTTATCTATTTATTATTGTTTTTTCGTTTTTTTAATAAGTAGGATCTCTTTCTGTATTTCCCTATACTTCCTCTTACCTCTTCCTAATGAACACCATATTATTTGGAATCTTGAATTTTAAATCAATGAACCCTGTGGGCTTGTTCCATATGAATAGGTTTCATCTACTGAATAATAACAATAAATACAATGTACCTTCATTTAGCACTCAAATGCTGTAGTGCAACTTCCAGTGTATTTTGTAATCCCTTCACAATGGCCTTGTCCTTGCTAATGCTGCTTTAAGAAATTTTTTTAAGAACAGCTCAGACTTTCACCATCATCTACGTGTCTGTTGCAATGTCTCAGTTTCAAAAAATTGCTTTATATTTGTAAAAGTCATCCAGATATTTCTGGATGGCTTTTATGGCAGACAATGATGTTCTTTTCCTGAATTGAACTTTATCTGTTAAGTATCTCTCTACGCCTTCCTAAGTACATGTAAGTGCAGACACATATTTCCCTTTAACTTTATGAATTATTTTCCCACTGACATCATGACTGATTATCTACTAACTTTCCATGTCACTGCTAACTCTTATTTGTGATTCCATTTGCCAACCACAGAATCTGAATAAGTCACAGACGCAGAAGACGAAGGATGAACACACGGAAGCGTGCCACCACTCCACTTAAACTCAGGCAAGACCCAAGCAAACTGGAGGCAAAGAACTGAGCTGTAGATCTTTCAATGCGCTAGCCTAGATGACGGAGTTGGTTCTTGGTGGCGGGACCTGTGGCTCTCCTGAGAACGAAAATCATCAGGAAAGTGACACTGGTACTGGTGTTGTGTGGCTTCTGCAAGGAGTCGTACCTGGGATTGCCACGAGTTCCGAGTTCATTCAGGTAAGGAAACGCAACTGGTTTTCTCAGAAAATGACTGATAGGTCATTCTTGGTGGATTATATATTTTCCCGATAATGTTTCGTGGTCCGGGCAGTCGTCTCAGGAAATCCTTTTCGACCGCAGTTCTCCTTTCCTCTACATGCCCTTTGCTGAGCCTGGAGGTACCTGCTTACAGCCTGACAGCTCCGATTACGAAGCGTCTGGGAAGAAAGTCAGTCGTGACCACTTGTCTCATCGGCTGTGGCGCGCTTCTTCTGTCGGTTACAGGGCTCTTGCTGGCTGGACATGAACAACGGTGAAAGTTAACTATCTTCCTTTCAACATTGCAAAAGATTTTTGAAAAGTATAATTTGTGGATACATTATATGATTCTAAGATTTTCTCTTTGTAAGAATACTTTAGACGTTGCAAAATGAAATAGATTTTTTTAACCGAACGCTTGTTAGCTGACAACTGTTTTTACAGTAAGGTAGATCTGCTGTTTCTTATAATATTCATAATTAGCTTTTAACCTGTAAATATGTTAATTATTTAGTGGACCATACATGACAAATCATTCCATTTCTGTAGGCAATTAACTCTTTGCCTATCAGTCTTAATTTTATTTTATAGATGAATGATAATTATGCAAAAACACATGTACATATAGACACAAACGTGTGTGCATGCTGAAATGGGTACCTGCATCTGCTGGGTCCACAAATAGGGCGGGACTAGCACTTCATTCTTAAATATTTTAGAGATCTGAAGGCGCATATATATATATATATATATATATATATATATATATATATATATATATATATATATATATATATATATATATATATAGTAATACTTCAATCATATGTGTATATTATATATAGTAGTTTAGCCCCTAATGCATCAAACATACACAAGTCTCTTAAAATACAAATAAAGTCACTAATGACCAAGTCCACAATAGGTGGAATTGTCGCAACAAAGCAAAGGAGATGGAATCAAAGGAGGATAAAGAAAAACTGAAAATAAAACCTTAACATTTAAATAAAACTTTAGAAAGAAATGACCACTGAGCCTCTTACAAAATACATTAAATAAACACATTATCAACCACACACTGAAAACATCGAATAACAAACACACACCAAATTAAAGACAGACTATAATTACACTTTAAATAGAGGGCCCTAAGAGTAATAGAATGTCGAAAAGTCAGAATAACCTAACTTATTAATACTAAATACCCCATCACTAACGAAAATAAATTACTTCCCTTAAGTAAGCTCTAAACGGTGGTAATTAAGCTAACACAGCCTTTAAATCACGGGTTGAGGGGAATATTATATATTCTAAGACCTTACCAAACGTAAGAAAGGTCCCCTTTGCAAAATAACTGGGCCAAGGCGCAGACTGAAGAATGAAGCACTTTAATGTCGCAAGATCAAAATAATACCACGGTCGTCCGACAGGTAATCACACCTACCGGTGGCGGAGAGGTCGCCAGCCGAAATAACTGAACCAAGGGGCGCAGACCGTCGAACAATCAATCTCTCAAAGGGACAGCAGGCAACTGAAGAAAGAGCAGATAATCCCAAATAAGTCAAGCCCTCACAATGTTAATGGTCCAGAAACGACTGCCTCCAGTCCTGCGAGACAGCTTAAATGCAACTCGGATGAGAAGCCAGCACCACACATGAAAATAAAAACAAGCTCATTGTAATTAAAACTATACAGAAGTCAGAAATGTCGGGAGGAGGAAAGCAGGGTCATGTTTCCAAAAAAAATAATTACTGCCAAAGTGACTTATTCAAAACAAATTAATTTATGTTAAATTAAACACATATTCGAAAATATATATATATATATATATATATATATATATATATATATATATATATATATATATACATATACACATATATGCGCTCTGAAGCATGTCATCATATATTGTAATTACCACAATCACCTTTGAACTTCCCTGCTTCTTCATTCATTGTGTTTGGGATTTCAAGACATTCAGTAGAAAAGTAAATTAAATAAATACCGGGAAAGAGAAGTCAAGAGATCATTACCATACGTAGAAATTTGTGTGTGTAAACAATAAACACTACATAAACCTTAACGAAACATGCTTGTAAACAAGCATTCACAAATGACGTGTTTACTTGCAAGCATTTTTAAGTCGTCACGCGTGCATGCTGTTGTTCGAAATTAAGCAGGCCTTGTGCTAGCACGGTCTCTTGCTCGTAGAATGCGTGCACACAGGTAATTGCCCTTAATTTCTTCCAGAATGCTGCACTTGGTAATCATCATGATCAGTTACCTGCTGGTTTGTACTGCTTACCAGGTAAGGGTTTCTGTCTTCTTCACGGGTACATTTTTTTGTAATGTTTCCTGCGGAAAAATATAGCACAGTTCTCCATGAGGAAAATGCATGAATATATTTTCCATTTTATTCAGTAGATGGAACCTATTCATACGGAACAGGGCCACGGGGCCATTGACTTGAAATTCAAGCTTCCAAAGAATGTTGGTTTCAACCTCCCACCTCAGACCCCACACCGCGGCTGTAACTGATCATGATACAGAGCCAGTGATTTTTCATTGCCCTTGGGGAGACGCGGACTCACGACATCTGAGTGGTAACCACGACACTAACCACTATACCAGTGACCAGTATATAGTATGTGGGAGTGCGTTTATTTCTCATAAAATGGAGAAAATGGGACTAAATGTGAAAAATTTATGAAATTCATTTCTATCTTGAATTTTATAAAGTTTTCTTGCAGACCAAATTTGTAATATATTTCTGTGCGAAGAGATGAATTTTACCTAGTACAAGCAAATAATTGCATGTCTCGTGTTTACCACAATATCGTATATTGAAGTGATGTAGCATAAGTCTCATTCAGTAAAAAGAGCTTACGCTTTTTCTGATTAAAAGGTATACTTTAAAGGTCTAATTTATTTTCTGTAAAGCTTTTAAGCAAACGTTCTGTTTCGAAATTAAACTTCATATTTCTTTAGGTAAACTTCCTTGAAGTATAAAATGTTACTTTCCTGCCATCTGATTCCTAAAATTCTTCTTTAACGTTTCAGTTCAAACCATCAAAGAATTTTTCAACCTAACTTTATTGTTTCATATCGGTACAGCAATATAGGATTAGGCAATACTATTGTGTCGTGTAGGATTATGAAATACTGTTGCATTGTATAGGATTATACAATACTGTTGTATGATCTTATATCTCCTATCTTTAAAGGTAAACGTCCTTTTTTATATAAAAACTTCCTGTTTAAGTAAATCTCTAATCTTAGGCAAACTTCCATTGTTGTAGGTAACCTTCCTTGTTTATTATTGGTACACTTCTCTTCTGTATTTAGTAACCCTTCATTTTTTAGGTGAAGTAATTTTCACGTAATCATCCAGTTTTTCAAGACAAACTTCCAATTTTTCAGCAATATTTTACCTTATTATCTTTTATTTTTATGTTCTTAAGTTCTTCATTGGAGGGGTGGGTAGAGCTCTCGGCTAGCACGCTGTTGGCCCAGCGTTCGACTCTCCGACCGGCCAATGAAGAAATAGAGGAATTTATTTCTGGTGATGGAAATTCATTTCTCGTCATAATGGGTTCGGATTCACAATAAGTTGTAGTCCCGTTGCTAGGTAAATCCAGTTGGTTCTTAGCCGTAAAATAAGTCTAATCCTTCGGGCCAGCCCTCTCTAGGAGAGCTGTTAATCAGCTCAGTGGTCTGGTTAAACTAAGGTATGCTTAACTTATTTATTAATTTTTTTAGGTAAACTTCCTTTACGCACCCGAATTATTCCCGACGACCCTGCGGCCGTGGGGGACTGCTGCCTGCACTTTGTCTGCTTACGTGGGTTTCGACGACGCCCTTCATTACCAGTTTTTGCAAGCTATCTCATCTAGGGACATCAGACAGGTCGCCAGACAAGGGATTAATGAGGAATCACTCCGGTCGACCGCGCAAAATGGGTCGTGGTCCATGACTTCCAGGTTGCAAACCAAGGACAGCTAAATATTTTGTACTACTAAATATTTAGTACTATTATAAATAGGTTACTTGAGGAGTAATTTCGTTTTATTTATTGATCGTCTGAGGTATTCTGAGTTATCTTCATTACAGTTTGCAGTAAGGATTTTTTTAAAATAATAAAAATATAGAGTTCTTAGCCTCGCTATCATAGAAAAATTAACTTAGGTTACTGGTACACTACCATTGGAATAAAATTAATACAAAACTGAAATTATTAGTACAATACAAGGACGAAGAAGTATGGTCAAACGGTCTGTTGTACCGACGAGCCACTTGAGGGTCCTTCATGCGATGAGCCCGTGTGACGTCATCGTCTGGCCGACCGGTCATATAGTAAAACAAAAATGACTACGAACATGGAGTACATTTTCGGCAATACTGCTTTTCCCAGATTTGATTCATAAACCCTTGGCCTATAAAAAGTCTAGCTATGGAAGCTCGAGACTCGAAGGTGATTAACAATGCTGCCATATTTTCTAAATCCCGTTCAAACTTTTCTGGAGAAAGGGTGATAATTTGGTAGATTTGGCATTGTTTTTGAGTGGCGTTGCCATTTCCTCGGTAATAAGGGGTTTGTTTGTCACTCCTTCCAGTCTCGTCAGTACAACAAAAAAAAAAAAAAAAAAATCAAAACATTGTACTTGGACCCTGAGTAGATGTGGCAAAAACGCTGCCATATCTCCCTTACACCAGGTCAAAAAGGACAACCGCCTTGACATTATTGTTCCGCGTTTCTAACACTGAAGACGAAAAACGAGGGAAAGAACTGAGATTTGATGACAAGTAAAGGATGATTTATAGTGAAAAAAATTGCAATGGATGAAGATTTTATGTCATACATAAAACTGTTTCGATAACACGGTATGATAAGGATGATTTAGTTTTTAATCATCTAAATGAATTATAAAAATACCCAATATCTAGCCCAGACTAACTGATGAAAATACATTATACAATAAGATGAAAAAAAAAAAAATACTGCTATTGGCTCTGCAAGCAATGGCAGGTTGTCAATTAAGTCAGCCTTGTCCCGGAATGGTCTCTTTCTTCTGGAAAGCCCTAGGGGTGGATAAGTAGGATTTTATGACCGGATAATTAACTGTAGTCGGATTGTAAGTCAGGACAGCTAATGACAGCCATGTTCGTAGTCATTTTGGTTTTACTGTAGTGGGTCCTGCCCTACTCAGACGCTGGAAAGTCACTGTCTTCTTCTTTGTTTTCGGGACTTAACGCCATACCTCTGTTACTATCCCTTTGCGGCAGAGCCCTCTATATTCATGAATGTACGAGTATATCCTACCTGCGTTCATAACGATTCTTTAATGTTTCACCTTATTTGCATGACGTATCCTTTTGTTTCTTTATTCAGATAATATTTTTCAGAGTTGTTTATGTATCAGGTACTTATGTCACAACTCCCGCAGGGAAGGGAATACGCTTGGGTAACCCCAGCTGCATTCGGTTGCTGCGCTGTCGTTGCTGGATTGCTGCTGTTCCTCTTGCCGGAGACGAACGGCCGAAGCCTTCCCGAAACAGTGGCAGACTTGACGAAACGCTTGGAGGACGAGAGGAACTCGAGGTCGAACGTCCTGAGGACACAATCCAACGGCCATCTCACCTACGGGAGTGACGATAACACCTTCAGCGAGCCGGGCATCAGTACCATTTCGGGTACTTATCAAAATGGGGCTTTTCATGAATCTCGTTTTCTATGAGTCAGATGGATTGAAGCGTAACTAATATATTTCATTGTTGTTGTTGCTGCTGTGCAATTCGGTCAGTATATAATGACCAGTTCAGAGCTTCACAATTACTGTTCATTCATCACATCTGGTATCAATACTGTTATGTAGTTTGCATCACTGTCATCCTCATCATCTTCATCATTATCATGAGGAATTAGTTATCAAAAGCATTTTCCATCCCATGCATTTTTGTTACGTATAGGCCTATTAGTCTACTTTTGTACTGCTTAACCCTAAGGTTGCCCTTGGCTTGTGCTGGGCATTTGATTCAGCACTGGATGCCAAACAACGGAATCAATAAGTCATTGAAGAGTTTGATTTAATTTATACGAAAAACACCGGTTTCATTTTCTTATCCTTTGCGCTTCGATCTTATATCATTTAGTTATAGAGACATAAGCTCCGTTTTACCTTCTCATAATCCAACCAGGAAGCTGGCTTTATTCTCTCTTAGTTGTGCTAATGTAACCTTAATAAAGAAGGTGTAAGTTGAACGATCAAGCCCGGTTAATCTGAGCTAAACACCCCTGCTCAGAGATGGACTATGGTAATCTAAGCTATTATGATGTACAGTGTTCTATAAAAGTGTGGCCATTCCATCAAAAGAGGGTAACATAAAAAGAAATGATGGAGGAAGATCTACGGGGAATAAATTCGTAGCTTAGACTTGTCCGATTAAGCCATCGTCATTACGTAGACTTTACAGGCAAGCCATCATAACAGCGAAAACGACCCTGGGTGGAATAATCCTTAGACAGTCATTCTGATCTTAGAGGATCTTGAGTATCTTCCGAAGCCTGACTCTGGGTCTTCTCAGTCTGGGTATTTCGTGGGCACAGGGGTTCGATTTATGAAATTTAGGCTGTCAAGCCATGCACTGGGCCACTTTCGGCTATTCAGCGTTTAAGGGAGTGAAAAAAGGGAGTTGGAGTTACTGGACAGCAAAGTAAGGAGCTCCAGAAAATAAAGGAGATGAAGTGTAAGGTGTTCTATTATCTAATGAGGAACACTGAGAAACACTACTCTCATGCTATTACTTTCTAAAGTGTTACTTTGCTTTACACCTTGTAAAAATATCATGCTGAAATAGCATCGTCCCCTACATTCTGTAACTGACATTCAGTGATGATAAAACCATGACAGCTCTCCAGCAAGAGTTTCAAGAACCTACAAAGGATAATGCAAAACAAGTCTCTAAAGTTGGAGTTGAGAGAAGACCTCACAGGTGCAGTAAGTAATAGTTAGGGAAGCTGGACAGCACGATTAAAGAAGTGAAATGGGAATGGAGGTAGAGTAAATGCCTAAAAGTGGGTGCAGCGATGGGGACCGAAGGGATGCTACAAACACCTTTTAGCAATGCTCACAGTACCCCATGTAAGGTGCACTGATGGGATTAACCCCTTACAAAATGAGTCAATGGTGACAAAGGCCTGTATGGCATGAATATTCACAGACTTATTGTTACGGATTAACAGAAAAAAATAGAATAAAATTAATAGGCACACCATCTTTTTCATATTATAGCTTTATTCTGGTTGAACCTAGGTAGGCTAAGATGAGATGAGTTGCATTAATCTAAGCAAAAATTCTACAGATATATGGAAGCTACACATACCATTCACCATATTGATGCAAATACAACAGGCACAGAAATATTTAAATGAATCCACTGCTCTAATAATGCTACAATCTCTATTCACAGATCTCTGCAAAGACTGGTGACTGCAGGTTCAAATCTATTGACTCTGTCCATTAGGTAAGGGTTTTCAGCTAAAGATTTAAAGGGAGGAAGAAAGAAAGAAAAAGAAAGAAAGACGGATATAAGGGTGACTTATACAATAAGTCTGTGTGGCTTCTATATTGCACGGTCATCCTCTGAGAGGATCGTCCATGGTAATAATTTAAGTACGTGTTGTATCTTATCTTGGAGCCGAAGAAATCCTGATAGAAGTCAGAGGTTGAATCTAAACATTCTCAGAGAGGCTCCTCAGGATTAAAAGAGACTTGTAAGATTAGTTGAAGACTTATTGAGGCTGAGATCAGGCCCCAGAAGAAGCTTTACTTTCTGTTAAATTGCTTTTGATTGGAGCAGAATCAGAATCCTAAAACTTCATGGCTAAAACTGTAATTAATGCAGTTAGAACTGACAATAATAAAATTATGAAACAAATTGAACATCACTGGTAAGATAGTCACTCTTCAGAAGCACAAGGTTGTCGTTAGACTGATTATATACTCGAGGCTAATCACAACATACGCAACTAAGCGCGAACGGTGATAAGTACAAGTGTCATTCATGATTATGCAGTCCATATCTGTGGTACTTGTCTGCTTTTATTTCCTTAATTCTTGTAGCCATGTAGCTGATACAAGCACGACCTAGCTCATGTAGAGACGCTACAAATTTGGTGACGAGGTCGCTGTTTGAGATACACTTCTCGCATACATACTTTTAGTAGAGCAACATTTGTTGGTTTCGACAAATTCCTGAGCTCTGCAGAACTGGCTGGCAACAAACAGCGACCTTCAATGACTTGGGATTCAGCACATAAATAGCATGAGTCTATTTGGGGATCATGTTTGTTTACTCAGTCACGAGGCAGTACCCAAGTTAAAATATGCATTGCACCGAGCTTTCAACGAGTTGACTTTTTCTTTGTTCAAGGCTGCCAGTTTATACCACTTCCCTTTGTGTTCACGGTCATCATCTTCATCTTCATAAACGAACCTTTCTTTGCTTGCTTGCTGTCTTTTTGTTGGTCAGTTAACTCATTCAATGAGTAGGTTTATCTCAAGTGAATTTTAATGTTATTCTCGATTCTATACAAATGTTGATCATCAGATTCTAGTTTTCAGTTTTGAAAGAATAATAAATAAAGATTTAAAGGTGTTTCTGAAATAAAGTAGACTTCATTTGCATACTTTATCATATCAACACACACACACATATACATATATATATACATATATATATATATATATATATATATATATATATATATATATATATATATGTATATATATATATATATATATATATATATATACATATGTGTGTGTGTGTCTTAAATGTGTTGATACGAAAAGGTATACAGATAAAGTCTACTTTATTTCAGAAACACCTTTAAATCTTTATTTATTATTCTTTCAAAACTGAAAACTAGAATCTGATGATCAACACTTGGATAGAATCGATAATGATATTAAAATTCATTTGATGAAAACTCTTTGAATGAGAGTCAACTGGCCAGCAAAAAGACAGCTTACAACAGAGGGATTTGTTTGGAATATATATATATATATATATATATATATATATATATATATATATATATATGTATATATATATATATATATATATATATATATATATATATATATATATATATATATATATATATATATATATATATATATATATATATATATATATATATATATATATATATATATATATATATTGGCCTAATCATTAGGTGCACAACTGGCGTCTTCACCCTTTTTGCCCAAGCATCTGGTGTATAGTTGCCAACTACAGCTTTTTTCCCAAGCATCTGGTTCGTACCTGGCGCCGCTATCCTTTCTTCCCAGACAACCAATGCAACTGAACAAATTCTTCCACTTTCTGCGTCATGACGATCCCTTCATGGTAAGTGGAAACTTTCTTTCTGGACGACTCGGATCCATCTGTGCAAAAGCCGGGTCAATTCGTCCCTAGCTTAGCAAACTAGCGTAAGCCATTTTTTCCTCATTCTAAGAAAATAGACTTCAAAGATTTTGATATCATTCAGAGCTTTTAATTACCTCATGTTTTGGGGAGATTTTGTTCGAAAATCTGACAAAGAAGACAGCTGGAAATTTTGGTATGTTGAAGAGTATAAAAAACTGACACACATTGACTAGAAAAATAAAAAACTTAAAAACAAAAAGGGGATACGCCGGTTCGTCAGAACAGGGACGAATTATATCAAACTAAATTTCCCTTATAGTGATCTACGAAAATTCAAGTCACATTAATTATTATTAGCATTATCTAGAGTTTGTCGAAAAAACGAATTCTAGTTTTGAATGAGATGACACAACCCATGTCCTTTCCATACGTGCGTTTGCATATTATTAGCAATAACAGTCGTTATAATGATAACGAATAAAGTCTCAGCAATAATAATAATAGCAAAGATACGAAAAATAAGAGAAAGAAGAGAAAAAGACGAATTACGAGAAGACGCCATAATAGCAGATAATTGGAGAGCCGTACGAGGATCATTTTGGAACTCAGTCTTCTTCTTCTTCTTCTTTTAACGTGCTTTATTCTTTATAAAAAGAAACGTCTGTCTCATGAAACCCTGAGAGGGTCATAGGTATTCACATTGCTCTTCTTAGCTGTAATTAGAGGAAGAAGGTCTTTTAAAGAATTCCCTCTCAGAGAAATGACTCTGATCTTCGTTAAAAAGAAAATACTGAAGGTCGGCTGACCAAACGTAATGATGGGGTAACAAAGGTCGTTGATATTATCATAGGAGAAAGAGATATGTCAAGATTAAGGGCAGATTATTGATAAAGAGATCGAAGCATCATTACCCGATTAAGGAGGTCATTTAATGTTCACCAAATCGCCCACGAGGAGAGAGAGAGAGAGAGAGAGAGAGAGAGAGAGAGAGAGAGAGAGAGAGAGCCGGGGGATATGAGAAATAAAAACAGGAATAAATGGAAGAAAATAAACTGAAATAACAGCAATAGACCAATGACTACCCTTATCTAATTTCCAATAAAAGGACTGATTCTGTCTGCTATCCCTCCACAGGCAATATTTTAAGTAGGCCTATAGCTTACCAGATCGGAAGCGCAATTGTCATTTTCAGTCCAGATTATTCACTTTTATTCTTTTCTTAAAGTTTATATAAGTCCATTCAGCCGTCAATCCCAGCGGCCTTAGTGTAATGAAATTTTATTATTTTTCCCGTTCTGTTTTCTGTTCTTCATGTTTATTTTTTCATATGTATAATTTAGGCTTTACGTCTTTATTCTTTATAAACACTTCATAGGTAAGAAGCCAATGAGCTCTAAAGCTAAAGTCTGAATATTATCAAGTCTTTTCAGAACTTCGTTTTGAGGAGTAAGGAGAAAGATGGGATTTAAAGGTCTTTTTCTTTTATAGTAACTCTTACCTTTCATTCTTTTCAGGACATAAATGTGCTCTTAGCTCATTTTAAATCTAACATCGATTTTTTTTTTTTTTAACTTTGTATCAATCATGGCATAGATGAATATATTTTTAAAGCTTATTTTTTATTCCAAAATTTATTTCAGCCATTGAGAAGATAAGTATATTTCAAAGCTTATTTCTGTTCCAAACAATATTTAACATCTCTCTCATAAGCTGAAATTCAGGTTAAGACAACAAGATTGCATTTAACATGAATAATTTATTCATCGTCTTTACATGGCCTCAATGTCTTACTACAGTACAGCATACAATTATTTACAGCATAACCTGCAGAGGATTTTAACAGGGTTTTTAAACCTCGCTTTTATCAAACAACTTCCATCTTTCGGCCCCCGAGCGCAAATCCCTGAATGTACGCTAGTATTGAACCAACCCCGGTTTTTTTTGCCGTGCCCCTAGGTTAGGTGAGGATAGGTTAGGTGTGGGAAACATAATGAGATTATTTTAAAGAAAATTCTATGGTTAGTTTTTAAGGTATGGCATCCCGCTTTTTTCAGGGAAAGGTTCCGTACTCGGTTACATCTCGGAAAAATGCTCCCTGGGCTGGTGAAAGGTCATTAGGCGAAGGAAGAATCAACTTTTTCTACGGAAGATTAACAGTTTCTTTATATTTCATTTAAATTCGTCTATCATTCGTTCCTTTGTAAAAGTGGCGAACTATAAAAAAAATTGTAAATATTTCTTAGGTCATTGAAAGTTTTAGAATTCTCTACTACTCCTGTTTAATCATGGTCTTTATGGTTGTGCCACCCCATTCTCCCATCCTTTTCATCTTCTTAGTCATCCTGTTTCATTTTGTCATTATTATTCTACAAAATTAAACTATTTATAGACACATATATAATTGCCATAAATCTATGAGAGCGCCGGCGCCATAAGGCCCTATTGTAATGAATCAAGACTCCAAGTTTATAGCTATCTGGAATTGCTTAAAAATTCTACATGAGATTTCAAAATCAAATTTAATAGATACAGCTAAGAAAACCAAAAATTTCACCTCTAAAGTCCCTGGAATCTATGCATATTTTTGTTTTGCATTTCTAAATATAAATAAAATAAGGGGGCAATCCTAAAGTCAAGATCAGCACATAGATTTATCAAATATTTATTGAATCATGGAAAACAATGAAAAAAAGTAGCAGTTTATCTGCTTACAGAGGCAGAGACTGTAAACAAAAATAAGTAAGTAAATAAATAAATAAATAAATAAATAAATAAATAAATAAATAAAGGGAATAAAGGGAGGAATGTAAATAAACAAAAACATGTCTTATGGGATACGGACCCATAGAATTTTGAGAAAATCGTAAATCTCTGCTTCTACAAGCAGATAAACTGCTCACTTTTTTCAGATTTATCAAAAGGCGGCTGCTGATGAGCAAGTGCCCATGCCAGGTTCCTGCCTGGTTCCTGGTTTCAATATTCGTGTGAGGTGCAGACCTTTATTCCCTTTGTTTTTTACAATCTCTGCTTCTGTAAGTAGATAAATTGCTAATTGTTTGGCAGAGATATTTCTGTTTGTAGATTTGTCGAAAGAATAAACTGAAAATAGGGAAAAAAACTTAAACAAACACAAACGAGGGAGCAGTGAATTTGGACCCCTAAACTGTATGATTACCAAAAAAGGTTACAAGTCCGAATGTTTTCCTTACTTCATTTACAACAGCATATGATATATAAAATAATAATAGTTTCACTGAATTTCTTAAAATGTATAGAATTGATTTAACCTTATACAATAATTTTTAAACTTTATTTTTCGTAAGGAATTACTCATTTACGAAGAAAATAACTATTATAATAGTTTCGCCTTAAAATACGAGAATGTCTCATTTTCTATTATCTGACTGAAGGGGCACTAAAAGAAAACTAAACTGTTGAGTGGGTGACTAGCTTAAATCTGAAATATGATTTTCGTTCCCTTTCACTATTTTCTTTGACGCTCACTAGCGTCTGACAGGATCATGAAATAAGTCCAAAAAATTTTCTACGAACTTATCGAAGAATTCTTAAACTATGATACTCTAAGGTATATTTAGGCTATTTTGGAATAAACTGGTCAAAAATAAGTAAAAATTTTTGTGAGGCCTTATGACAGTCGGTGCGGCCCATAAATATGACATTAGAGTAATATTCTTAGATTTAGACATAGATTAAAATGAACTGGCTGAATTTACGGTAAGATTTTACTTTAAACCATTACCGTATTTTGGACTTGAAAGTACCATTTCCCAATGTTTTAATGTGTGCTTTGATCGTTTCTCACGTTCATTTCATTAGCGAAAAACTTTGTTGATCATTAGACTTTATTTATTTGATATATTTGATTAAATGATGAGAGTTGAATTTACCTTTGAAGTATTATTCTCTGCCTGGCTGTTATTGCGCTTTGTGAAGCGTCATTGTTTTGAACTGAAGAGAGAACAAAGCTTAGTTGATATTAAAAGAACTCCCGGGCTCTGATTTCCTTAGCCTATTTTGTGGCCTATAATTATCTGTCTGTTTCGTAAGATGCTGTGAGTCGCAACATTTAATGGTGCTCAGACCCGAGAATAATGTGGGCTTGTGTATAATCCTCTGAAAAATGTATTTGACAATTATAGGCCACAAAATAGGCTGGGAAAATCAGAGCCCAAGCGTCCTTTTAAACAAAACTTTCTTTTTCCTCTCGTCAATTCAAGACAATAACGCTTCACAGAGCTCAGTAACAGCTAGACCGAGTTTATTGCTACAAAGGTAAACTGAACTCTCATGATATTTAATCAACCATTAAATAATCAAAGGCTAATGATCAACAAACCTAATCAAACACACTTAACCTAACCTAATCTAGGATACCAGGTCCTAACCTTAGCTGTAGGATATAAGGGTGGGTCCACTTTTTCATTTGCTAAAGAAAAGAATGTCAGAAACGCTCAAAGTAAACATTTAAACATATGACAAGGATATTTTCAAGTCCAATAATGGTTTAAAGTAAAATAATACCGAAATTAAAATTACAATTCAGTATCTAACCAAACAATATGATCTGCTTCCAAAAGCTTGAGGGCTATATGTTTTCATCCTATGACTTTGAAATGTCATTGTAATTTTTCTGGATATTTAAGACCAATATTTATGTCTTCCACTAACCCCTAGCCTAATTATTCCCAACATCTATTTTCGTAAATTTAAACAATGCGATAACTCAGCCTTATCACTAAACACTTAAAGGCACCAGGAAGAATGGGGTCTCTTAAAACACATAATATGTAAAGTACCCCATTTTTATTAATATTATAAGCAAGGATAAACTTGTCACCTACAAGTCTGCAAGAGCGAATGGAAGAAGAAGACTGCTGAAAAGTTGAGAATTTTGCGAATGCTGAATTAGACCTTTCATTCTTCCAAACACTGCATTAAACCATGTGACGATGACATTGAAAAAAAAAATAAATAGTATTCATTTACAGAGGAAGATCGTGGAATGTCATTTTTCGTGGATATTTTCAGTGATACAGTTTTCTGAAGTCGAGCTAAGGGAATCACCAATTACTTCAGAAAATTCATCAACAACTCTCAGTTTAGAAATTCGTCCTTGTCGTCCTTCTTAGTCTGCCTAACGATAACCTCGAAAGCCAGGATCAAGACAGACAGAAGATACCCGATGCCCAGTATGTAGAAAATGCCCTGCACGTGACTGAGATCCAGTGGCCTGACCATTGATAATACGATGGCTGTTTGAGCATTCTCTTTTCTATACCTTCGGTGAACGTAATTGACGACTTCCTCCTTCCATTTGTGTAGCAAACCCGATTCGAATATTTTCATGAGAGTTTTTGACAGGTTGTCGGTGAGA
>NC_089749.1:21625161-21780161 GCF_040412425.1 Macrobrachium rosenbergii
ATGCAGTCAAACATAACACTGACGTCAGAAAAGTCAAGAGCTAGGGATGCATTCAGTTGTACCCGTTTGGTATCGTTGTTTATTTGCTTGACCGTTTCTTATTTCTGCTATCCGGTAATCTTTGTTTATATGTTATCTTATTGTTATCTTCCGTCCTTTTTTATCCTTTTGATGTCTTTGCTATTTTGTTATCAACGTGTTAATCTCCTCCCTTCATCTTTCTCTTTTCACATCCGGGCATTCATGGAGCGATAGAATGGTGCTTTCCGTAAGTGTCTCTTGGTCTGCACTGATCTTCAACGTCTCCGGAAATATCGATAATTCTCCTTTTAAATTATTAGTGGTAATTATAGGTATTACTTTGTATAGGAGAAGATACACGTAAGAGAGAGCGAGAGAGACAGATAGATAGAAATTAATTTCTATTAAAATTTTTTGTGGTTGAAGGGGTTAGACCCGACGATGCTCATAAAATCAGCACGGAAATAGCAATAAGATCATTAAAATGTTGGAAAACATTTACGCATAGCTTATTTTATAAGTAAACAGCTTGCTGTGAATAGTACGGAAAGGATTAGAAGCACATGATTCAATAACATCATAGTACAAGTGCTACGCAAAGTCTTAGAAGCAAATATACTTAAACCATTCTCAAGCACTTAAATATAAATCAGGTCAAGTAACACTGTAATGAAAACATTAACAAACGCTTAAACACAGATCCGGTTTATGGAAACTAAGAAAATATATCAAAGTAATATTCCTGATCTAGATGCGAGTAAGAGAAACATATTTAAAACTGAACTTAAGTCTTCTAAATATTTCTTGGGATCGTAAACTGTTTTAGCGTTTTCTCAACCCTGGTAGCTACGATTCGGCTTAATTTTTTTTTTAAACAGGCGTCTTCGTTACTGTTAGTTTTTGCAGTTTAAGGAACGAGACAGTCGAATTTCCTGCTTTTTTTTTTACTATTTTGACAATTTTCTTGAAGTCGTATAGTCTTTGCACGTTGCTCGGATTAAGAATTTTGGTTTTATTCTTGCCTAGAGAAGTAAATTGGTAAAAAAAAATATTAATGAATTTTCTGAACAGATAGATTTAGTTTTCCCTAAATATTATTTAAAAAGTAGCAATATACTTTGTAAATAGCTGTAATTTTTATCATGGTTATAACAAAGATGTTACCTTAACATTTTCGCTGAAGTATTTTCTTTTGCAAGATAAATTTCAGAGAATCTTTCTGTTATTTTTCTGTCCACTGAATAACATAGATTATTTTCAAATGCATCTCATTAATTTTCCTTTATGCGTCCTTCTGACTTTTGAAGGGAGAGCTACCCTAAGGATACAGTCTTAAGGTTTCTCAGCAAGTCCAAAGGGATGAGGTTGCTAGCCCCAGGCCCTTTTTCTTGACATTAGCCGAAGCCTGTACTCAGGGGGTGAGCTTTAGACAGGAAGCGATCCTGGGACCAATTACACATGAGCCAAGTGTTGCGCCACTCAGCCACGACCCCCTACTTTATCTTGTTGCATCTAGATTAATTTTTATTTGTTTACTTATTTGCATTTTCTCGCGGGTATTACTTTGCCCTCTTTCTAAAGCATTATACACACACACACACACACACACACACACACACACACACATATATATATATATATATATATATATATATATATATAGATAATTTCTTATCTTGTCTGTGCAATTATTCAACAATGATTCGCTTTTTAAGTAAATTACATTGACGTTCCAGATAGAATTTTGGTCTCACAAAATAAATCCTCGATTATTTCTTTCTGCGTAATGTCTTATTAATTACTTTTAGGAAATAATTACATTGCCTTTCCATCTAGAGCAAAATCCTTGCAAAATAATTTACTGATTACTTGAAATCTGTCGACCGATTTGTTAAATTTTTTCATAGATAATTGATTATTTCTCTATTTATTGAAATATTTACCCATTTCTGAAAGAACTTAACTTTACACTTCATCTGGATTTTTTTTTTTTTACCAAAATAACTATCAGACTATTTAGTCTAATTATTATTGAAAGGAATTACCTTGACCCCCCAATTGGCAAGAGTGAGGCGCAGTTGAAGAGCCAGGTCAGAGGTCGAATCCTCGTAGAAGATGGTCAGGGAGCAGGACCGGAAGTAATTTTTGGCTATGGTGTGCAAGAGACCTACCCTAGAGACCAGGGCCTGAAAGTGGTAGGAACTAAATAATAGATTCCTCTTTATCAAACAAAAATACGATTATTATTATTATTATTATTATTATTATTATCATTATTACTATTATTATTATTATTATTATTATTATTATTATTCTCAATGTGGAAAAGTAACAGAGAACAAATCGAATGTATCATTAATTTGCTTTATATATATATATATATATATATATATATATATATATATATATATACATATATATATATATATATATATATATATATAATGTATATATATATAGTATATATATGATGTATATATATATATATATATATATATATATATATATATATATATATATATATATATAGAGAGAGAGAGAGAGAGAGAGAGCAAATTAATGATACATTCGATTTGTTCTCTATTACTGTTCCACACTGAGAATAATAATAATAATAATAATAATAATAATAATAATAATAATAATAATAATAATAATAATAATAATAATAATAATATATTGATAGTATATATATATACAGTATATATATATATATATATATATATATATATATATATATATATATATATATATATATATATATATATATATATATATACGTACATATACATACACATAAACCTTCCTCAGATAAAACGTGTCCATAATAAAGAAGATAAACAAAATTAGAAAGGACTAGGCAAATAGTACTGCTGTGTTCCCCTTAAGCAAGTTGGTTAATTGATTCCCGAGTCTTGTAATGTAAAAAAAAATGAGTTTGATTTAGGGCTATTTAAAAAAAAATTAAATGAGTTAGTTTCCATTCTTAGAATTATGAAGACAAAAATCTAAGTTTCAGCGCGTAGTTTGAGATGAAAAGCACAAGTAATATTTGAAAACTTTTTGTAGACCAAAGTTCCTTTGATGGGATGCGTTAAGAAATGTCAGAAATTATTGTTTATCTCTTTCAGTGCAAAGCTGTGGAATTCTCTTCCTTCTCCTGTTTTCCTTGACTTATAGCCTTTCTCCCTATAAGAGGCAGAAAGACCTTTTGTTTTCCTCGTAAATAAGCATCACCTATCTTCATTCAGTTTGTTTTCTCGCTTTCGTGGGATCTGACCTAGAAAACGGCATTAGATTATCAGTTCCATCAGCATTTACTCAAATCAAATAAACAGATAAATCTACCTTGTTGACCTTGGAGTCTGCGCCTTCATCCTCGCTTTCCACCAACTTGGAGAAGAGATTCCTGGGTGAGTTTTGAAATCGGTATCCGAACCTCTCATCACTGATCACGATGCCGTTGGAAGGATGCTGGGAGTCGACCCACGCAATCCATCTGGGAAAAAGAACTAACAGAATGGCCAGCGAATCTCTGGCAAACAACATCTTCGTAGGTGAAGAATTCCGGTGACAGCAAGGCCCAGGACCGGGAGATAAAGAACTGCAGAGTGTTTCTGCAGCAGAAGGAGCCTTTGTTTTTAGCCAATATCAGAAGCACTTCGCGGGGCGAGGGCAGCCAGGCTTCTGAGATCTCAAGACTACTGCTTAAGTCTCCGTAGTCTCTCCCTCTCTCTCTATCATTGGTCGGCCACCGCAGAGCGGTTCTCGAAGCTTCCAAGAATCTGCTCGGCTGTCCACGCTCACGCCAGGAACTTGCTAGTGAAAGATTTTAACCATCCCAATCATATTGTGTCTAAATCAATCAGGAACAATTTCTCATTAGCATATTAAAGGGCATCACACTGCTGTCGCTATCTGTGATTTTTCCGTTTTCAAAGAAAGAATGTACGAAACCTATTCATATTAACCTTAATGGCGTCATGGAACTGAGCCACACATGCCACGCCCACCTACAAGATGAGATCTTAGTCTTAACCAATGAGATGCTTCCTTTATAAAGTCACTGTGGTTTATGCATAAGAGTTTAATGGGACAATGTCTCGATTATCTGTAAATGTGCGGGATACAGGTAATAGAAATATAGATATGTCTTGTTTCTGTATAATGTTGCCTTGCAACTTAATTTATTAGCTTAAATAGCTCTCACCTATCCTTGCAGTTACTTGCTGGGAAAAACTCATAAGTGACTATATAGAATTACGTCTAAATATAATACTATGTATAATGTCTCAGAGTAGAAGCTAAAGAAAGGCCTAAAATAGCTCTATACGTTGAGAGTCTCTGTAGCAAAAAATCCCCTGAAGCAGTGGACTAACAGCTCTATAAAAAACAAGGGAAAAAAATCAGTTCTTTTTATCTTTCACCGCCACAGTAACTACAGTTCAGAAAAAAAATCTTGGTCATCTTTGCAGGATGACTTATTTCGTAACCTACCTAAATTTTTTTTTAATATAACGATTTATTAAACTAACTCAAAGGAAGTTTGGAATTTTACAGGCCACCGATTCCGGCAGCCGAAAGAGAATCAGTTCTGAACATATCCCCTTTTGCATGATGTGTGATCGTCCTGCTTTTATTGCTTTGCAAAATTTTGATTACTGAAGCTTGAGGAGCTTAATGAAAGGAGCTTGCCAAAAGAGAGCCCTTTATTTTCAAAATAATACAAAAACACGCACACATCAGGGTCTACGAACTAAAGTTTCAGTGTAACCACTTGACAGATGAACTTCAAAAGCTATCAGAAAGCAGATACAGAGAGACTAGAATTTGAATATAAGAGGTCACCAGTGCAACGCCAGAAGGTCACAATTAGCACATTTTTCTTTTTAATCGCAGCAGTAGAACTCGCCACTTCATCGTGAAAACTCTCGCCACCTGCCACAATTGTTTTCATTTATCACGATGGGAGATTTTAGAAGCATTCCTTTCATTTCTGACACTCGGGGATCCTAAAATTGTTTTCATTTATCACGATGGGAGATTTTAGAAGCATTCTTTTCATTTCTGACACTCGGGGATCCTAAAATTGTTTTCATTTATCACGATGGGAGATTTTAGAAGCATTCTTTTCATTTCTGACACTCGGGGATCCTGAGATGGTACAGGATTCCTTCATTTCTGCTTTGAATTTCATTTGGTATCTGGAATTTCGATGATTTCAGTGAAAAAAAAAAACATCCAAAAATACTTTGAGTGTGGCGACATGACCGTTCTGTTTACGTAGGTCAGATCAATGTGACTGAAATGTAAAACAAATAAAATGAGTAATACTGTCCCTTCCTCCTGAGTTGAGTCTCTTTACCTTCTTTTGTTTGTTTGTGTGTGTGTGTGTGTGAGAATTTGTGTGTGAGTGTGAGTGTGAGTGTGTTTGTGTGTGTCTCGGCTTGGGCTAGATAAGAACATTGAGTTTCCCCTCTCATTGATTATCATATAATAAAAAGAATGAAATAAACCTGCTTTAGCCTAAAGTAATGATCGTCTGGACTTTCGTTATCCGGGGTTTTAGGTCCAACATCACAGCGTAACAACTCCCCAAAAATCATAATAAACCAATTTGGGGAAGGTGATTATTAGTGAAAGCAACCTCAAAACTCTCTTAATACGTGTTGGGTGTCCTTGTCTATCAAATTAGCGAAGAGGGGACTAAATTTAAACAGATATAAAAGTGGTCACACGTACGCCAAACACTTTGTCAGTTCATGTCACTTGAGATGACGAGTCATATCTGTCTCTGGATGACATGATATATAACGGGGTCAGGTTAGGCGGACTTTTATGTTAATTATTCGTAATTCAGAAACTCTCTCTCTCTCTCTCTAGTATTGTAGAGAAAGAAGAGAATGTATATTTTCTGGTTTGTTGTTTCGATTTTAAGAATGCTCTCTCTCTCTCTCTCTCTCTCTCTCTCTCTCTCTCTCTCTCTCTCTCTCTCTCTCTCTCTCTCTCTCTCTCTCGCTGTATATACCAGTGCTTTAATAGATTGAAATTTTATAAATTATTATTATTATTATTATTATTATTATTATGAATATAGTCTCATATAAGAACATTTACAGAGAATCCATTCAAACAGTAATTACCATAACGTCTAAAATAACAACTGCAAGCAACTTAAAACACAAAGAAAAGAAAGCACATATCTTGAACCAACTGGATCCATAGCTGTCAGTCAAGTTAGACAAGAAACACCGAAGAATTTGTTTAAATTTCACCATTTTTCTGAGACTCTCTACTGTCAGGACTGGACGTGTGACCTTTCTCAGACCAGCTCCAAGAAAAAAAGCAAAATCTCTCTTGAATAATTGACTCTTCTTCTTGAAAGACCGATCCAAGACGCCAGGACAGAAAGTTTTCCAGCAACGACACACGACGTCTCTGATCTTTGCTGCGGTCACTCCCGACGCAAAATCTTGGTTCAAGTTGACAGCTTCGCATCGATTGCTTGGTGGCAAGAATGTCTCCTCTTTGGAATATTCATGCGCTAGAACGGCCATACATCTTCAGGTGTGTACGCTCGTGTAATTGCAAGTTCGCTTGTTGTTTATGTGACTGTATTTCTCTTTGTCCATTTTCTGAGAACAATCCGCTAAAAAGGAAAATATTTTTGCTTAATCGCTTTCTTCATCAGTGGATCGGGAAGCCAATTTCGCTACAATTTCCTGCATGCAGGGTTGAAGGCACAATCGAAGTGAAAGCAAGGGGAAAAAAATTCAGGGGATGGATAATAATGAGTTGAAAAAATGCGTGAAAATTCCTTTTACTATGAGATAGATAAATACTATAAAAATAACAGACAGCAACTCAAAAACGCAATGGTCTATCTATTGCCCTCTTGCATTGTGTTTATTGCATCAAAAGAACTTGAATCTTCACACATGACACGGACCTAATAGTTCCCTTTGATCGATTAAAAAACTATAAAGATAATAGACAGCAACTCGATGAGTACACTTTATCCTTCCTTTATTTCTATTTTATAGTTTGCCACGTCCCTTTTACTCAGACATTTGACAAGAATAAACGCACCTTTATCATCCTCCATTACCGTGGCGTAATGTAGGTAATGGATGCGACTGTCTTTTGTTTTGTTATCGAGTTCACATTCACCAGCTGAGAATCTTGGTTTATGAGTATCGAATTCTTTGTTTGCCATTTGCCATCCTCTTAAGAATCCTTTATGGTTGACGTATATATAAATATAATATATATATATATATATATATATATATATATATATATATATATATATATATATATATATTTATATATTCATATATATGTATGTATATATATATATTTATATATACATATATATACATACACACACACACACACACACACACATATATATATATATATATATATATATATATATATATATATATATATATGAATACATTACATAATCAGTTTTTCCATCTACATTGAATTAAACTCAGTAAATTCTATCATACAGGCATCAGGGTGTTCCATCTGCCTAATAATTAATCTAATTATTATTATCATTTTATTAAAAATGGCGTCTATGTTATCAGTATCAACGGAACCCACAGCAGCAGTAATAACAATGACAGTGATAATAACACCGATGTCACTGATACGATTTCACAAAAGAAAAATTATGAACAGCAATGCTAGTAGCAACAATTATAATAGTAATCAATAATTATAACGTTGAAAATTACCGGCTATCCTTCATGTTGTAGTAAACATATATATATCAGTTGCATTGTTCTTAAACCAATATAGAATAACGATTACTGCTTGAGGCTTTGGGTAGCGGGCGTTATTCTCGGAACTGTGGAACCGTTAATCATCGACATTGCCAAAGCCATCACGATTTTATGTGGCCTTTTCTACGGATTGCTTGTGTTTCCGATATCTGGCTAAGATAACGCTGGTGAAAATGTGATCTGTGAAGGCAATTTAGGAGCATAATTGACAAACAAACAAATGGTCTGAGTGCTGCTGGCACTGGCGTGTGTTTACAATAATTTGAAAGTCCTTGGTGTGTACGTTCTTAAATTATCAGGCAAATATCAAAGAGTTATTTATGATTCACTGTCCAGCTGGCAGCATCGGAATGTCCAGTTTTAAGTTGATAAAGTTGAAGATCCTAGGATTTTGTGAGTTTTCCGTCTCATCAGTTCTCTTCAATTCTTACGAAATCCTTCCGATCAAGAGACGTGTTAATGGCCTCTTTTTTTTTTGTCATTTTCCCCTGGGATTAACAGGCATTTGGCTGCTCGGCCTGCTGCCCTCAACCTTAAAATGAATAAATCAGAAGTTACTGTTTGCGCTGGTTCACAGGTTATCAAGCTGATGGTGATTTTCACCTACTTCCTTTATTCAGTGATAAAAATACTTCGTTAGGATGGATCTCAAATGATCGATTTCCTGTCAATGGCGCTCACAAAAATGGTCTACAGTCCAGTAAGATACCGCTATATAGATTGTTTTACAAATTTAAGTATTAGTGAAACTAAAACTACAGGCTATAAAGAGAATTTGATAAGACAAGGCACATACCACATTTATCTCCACAATTCCGATACCTTTGTTCCGCAAATGTCGGTTACCCATTACTATAATGCTGATAAGTGTTTGTCATTCTATGTGCAAAATTCATTTCTGGAAGTGGGCGTGGTTTAAGTGGATCATGTTCTGTGACGCCACCATGTTGATGTGCGTGAATTATATAGGGTCAATAAAAAAAACGAAAAACCATTGGTGAGCCATTTAAAACACAATTGTACTTCGATCGAGACAGAGAGTGTCTTCCACAAGTGAATTTCTGGGCTGAAAATAGTCAGTTGGGCAATTCACAGCAATTTCGAGATCTGATTTGTTTTGGCTGACGAATGGGAGAGAGAAAGAATGAGAGAGAGACAGGAAAAGAGAAAGAGTATGGAACAGAGTGGAGTAGTTTTGAGAACTCAGAAGCCTGGCCGCTCTCGCCCTGTGTGGTGCTTCTGATCTTGAGTAAAATCAAAGACCCCATCTTTTCAGTTGAAGGTCTTACCATACCTTTATCGTCAGCTACCTGCTTGTACAGTCTGTGCAGCCTGTTCTGCTGTAGAAACTAATTTCACTTATCATTAAGAAGGATCATCAATCTTCCGGAAAGAAGGAAAAACTCAAGAGAATGAAATAGACCATGACAGACGAAAGGAAACATTAGACTCATCCTTCCTCGACCAACAGATTTTTTCATCCTCTCATCCCGTGCCAAGCTGTCTCAAGTTCCTCGTGTTTTCCAGCCTTCAAAGATGCCGTCCACCAAACGCTGGTGGGCCATTTGTTTAATTCTTTTCCTTAAAAGGATTAGCCAAGTTGATGGCCAACGCCCTGCTGGTGTTATCGCAACGAGAGAGGGAAGTCTCAAGCTACCGTTCCACACCTCAGCCAAGAGTAATCAAGTCCGTTTTCTGCAGAGTGGTATTAAAGGAGCAGAAAGTAAAGCCAAAGGCGCTGAACCCTCGCCAGGCCAGGTAAATGAATTTTCACAGCCAGTCCCTTTCTTCGATGTTAATCTCCGATTTATTTAATCAAACATTTTTTTTATTACTGTCTGGTTTAGTCATGCTAATGTTATTACATAGCCCGTCCCCTGGTCTCTGTTAAAAAACTAGCCTAGTCATGATAATGGCACCACTTAGTTCCTTCCCTGGTCTCTGTTGAAAAAAACTCTTCCGTTATTCTTGTTCGTAGAAAGCACATAGCGCCTACACTTTTGTGACTATAGCATGAAGTTATAATATTGCTTTACGTATCACATCAAAGTAATCGTAATTAATGATGCTTCATTATGCATTTGCGTTCCCTTTTTAATCTCTCTAATTACAGGAACAGAAACTGATCTACCAAATTTTGCGCTGATTTAGACTTCATCCTCACTTTCACGCGGTGGCGTAGCTGGCATTCCATCAGAGGGAGGCCTAGGTGGGGCCAAGATATTTTTTGGGGGGGCCAAAGAAAATTACACAAAACTGATGTACCAGTTCTGTAATTAGTAAAATATACCATTCTCGAATGTACAGCATATATCCATGTCATTGAAGGAAAATAATAGTATTATTAGTAATTAGTAAACCTGTATTTGAAATTATAGGGCTCAATTTTCAATTAATTTTCAACTCTTACTATATGCAAATGTATCAAATACTGTAAGGGTTAAAGTTTAGCTACAAAGGGAATTTCATTTTGGGGAGCCAATTTTGGGGGGCCAAGCATCTGACTGGTGGGGGGGGGCCGGACCCTCGCCCCCGGCCCCCCAACAGCGACGCCACTGTTTTCACTTCCAAGGACATTCATTTATTTTTTTTCTTTATTTTACTTCTCTTGAACCTTATGTATAAGCATTCTCTTGTCATATTTTGATTTAGATGAAGATTAATTTGCCTGTCATAATAGCGCGTTCCAAATTTTGATGCTTATTAACAAAAAAGCGGAAGTTATTCTCAGACATTTTGAAGAAGAATAAAAAAATAAATGAAGCAATTCTGCATAAAACGAATAATAATAATGATGATAATAATAATAATAATAAGAATAATAATAATAATAATAATAATAATAACAACAATTATTATTATGTATTATTATTATTATTATTATTATTATTATTATTATTATTATTAATCAAAAACTTTAAAGAAATGAACTTGGAAGCTTGAATAAAAAGTTCATCTTCTGATTAATAATAATAATAATAATAATAATAATAATAATAATAATAATAATAATAAATAATAATAATAATAATAATAATTTAAGAGAAAACTTTTGCGTGCTCTTTCCACTTTCAGACCCTGGTCTCCAGGGGAGGTCTCCTCTACACCATAGCCGAAAATTACTTCCGGTCCTGCTCCCTGACCATCTTCTACGAGAATTCGACCTCTGACCTTGCTCTTCAGCTGCGCCTCACTCTTGCCAGTTGGGGGGTCAAGGTAATTCCTTTCCAACATATCATAAATCCTTTCAAACATATGATAAATAAGAGCAAATATAAAGATAATTTACAAATTATTTTATAGAGAAAATGTTCCAGGCGGAGTTTATGTAAAATCTTTTACGGATTAAATAAACAGCAAATAAACACGAAAATTTTCTGGGAATTATTTGTCAAAGAAAAAATTCGAGATGGGAGATGAAAGTAATTCATTAAGAAAATTGGTAAATATTTCAAAAAATAAACAAAATAATCTCAGATTCATCTTGAAATGCTTGTGCTCCAGACAGGGGCCAAGTTAATTTCGTCAAAGTTTTTATTATTATTATTATTATTATTATTATTATTATTATTATTATTAATATTATTATTATTATTATTATTCAGAAGATGAACCTTTTTCAAGCTAAGTTAATTTCTTCAAAGTTTTGATTAATCATTATTATTATTACATATATTATATATCATTATTATTTTATTTATTTATTTATTTTTTTTTTGTCTATCACAGTCATCCTATTCGACTGGGCGGTTTTTATAGTGTGGGGTTCCGGGTTGCATCCTGACTCCTTATCACTTTTCTCACTATGTGCGCTGTTTCTAGTAGCACACTTTTCTGAATGAGTCCTGGAGCTACTTCGGCATCTAGTTTTTTCAGGTTCCTTTTCAGGGCTCTTGGGATCGTGCCTAGTGTTCCTATGATTATGGGTACAATTTCCATTGGCATGTTCCATATCCTTCTTATTTCGATTTTCAGGTCTTGATACTTACCAATTTTTTCTCTTTCTCTCTCATCTACTCTGGTGTCCCACGGTATTGCGACATCGATGAGTGATACTTTCTTGATTTTATCAATCAACGTCACGTCTGTTCTGTTGGCACGTATCACCCTACCTGTTCTGATCTTTGCCTGATCGTTTTCTATCACTCCCTCAGGTTGGTGTTCGTACCACTTATTACTGCAAGCTAGCTGATGTTTCTTGCACGGGCTCCAGTGGAGGGCTTTTGCTACTGAATCATGCCTCTTTTTGTACTGGTTCTGTGCAAGCCCCGGACATTCGCTTGCTATGTGGTTTATGGTCTCGTCTTTCATATTTCACTTCCTGTGTATGGGTGAGATGTTATTTCCATCTATTATTCTTTAGACATATTATCTGGTTCTTAGAGCCTGGCCTTGTGCCGCTGTTAGCATTCCTTCTGTTTCCTTCCTGAGCTCTCCCCGCTGTATCCATTGCCATGTTTCATCGCTGGCCAGTTCTTTTGTCTGTCTCATGTATGTCCGTGCATTGGTTTGTTGTGCCATTCCTCTGTTCTGTTTTTCATTCTCCTGTCTGTATATTTCTGGGTCTTCGTCTACTTAGCCACTCGTCTTCACTGGTTTTCATATATTGTCCCAGTGCTCTTCTCTCGATGTTCACGCAGTCCTCTATGCTTAGTAGCCCTCTCCCCCCTTCCTTTCGTGTTATGTATAGTCTGTTTGTATTTGCGCTTGGGTGTAGTGCTTTGTGTATTTCGTGTGTTTTTTAATTTTCTGCTCTATGCTGCGGAGTTCAGCCTTCGTCCACTCAACCACTCCTGCCCTGTATCTGATTACTGGTACTGCCCATGTGTTTATGGCTTTCGTCATGTTTCCGGCACTGAATGTTTAACTTGAGTATCGCCTTAAGTCTCTGCATATATTCTTTCCTGATCGTGTCCATTTCTTGGTGTTTTATATCCTCTCCCAGGTATCTGTATCCTGTCTCATCTATGTGTTTGATGCTATTCCCGTCTGGTGGTTTTATCCCTTCTGTCCTTGTTACTTTGCCTTTTTGTATGTTGACCAAGGCGCATTTTTCTATTCCAAACTCCATCCTGATGTTCCCAGAAACAAACCTTACAGTCTGGATTGGGGTATCTATTTCCTTGATGCTCTTACCATACAGCTTGATGTCGTCCATGAACATCAGATGGTTAATTCTGTTGCCTCCTTTCTTGAGTTGGTACCCAGCATCCATCTTCTGCAGTACTTTTGTCATGGGAACCATGGCTACTACCAAGAGTAGTGGGGACAGTGAGTCACCTTGAAAGATACCTCTCCTCTCTGCTAGTCTTATCCCAGAGCTTGTAAATACTGTATTCCAGTTGCGCATTGTATTATTATTATTATTATTATTATTATTATTATTATTATTATTATTATTATTATTATTATTATTAATTATTATTATTATTATTATTATTATTATTATTATTATTATTATTATTATTATTATTATTATTATTATTATTCACAAGATGAACCTTATTTAAGCTTCCGAAGAGTAGGGTGTTCATTTGAAAGATGTAACAGAAGACAATTGGAAAAACAGAGAGAAGAGATCAGTAACTAAAAAAAAATTAATTAACAAATTAACGAATTCATAAAGTGAATTATTAAAATGCAAGGAGAATTGCTTCAGGGTAGCAATGCATTGCATATTCGCTTGAACTTTTGAGGTTCCAGTTACACAGCATCGTCAGGGAGGCTGTTCCAGTCCAAAGGTGTGAGGAACAAATGCCCTCTGGATGATTTGCTTAGAAATAAAAATGAGGAAGTGAAAGTTGAATGATAAGAAATTATAAATAATTTTGTAAGGGTGGCGGCATATCACTTCTGAGTGAATAGTTGTGATTGTTGGAAAATATTTGAAGAGGCTAAATATACAAAATGCATAAAGTGTTATTTGTTGTGATTGCAGCAACTGGAAATTCACAATTATTTTGATGGAAAATGGAAAAATTTTAAATATACATACATATATATACATTTATATATATAAACGTACAGTACATATGTATACATATATATATTTGTGTGTATATATGTATACATATATATATATAGATACATATATTTACCTACATATATATATGTATATATATACAGTATATATGTATATATATACATATGTATACATATATATATTTGTGTGTATATATATATATATGTATATATGTCCATACATATATATAATACATATATATATATATATATATATATATATATATATATATATATATATATATATATATATAGATACATATATTTACCTACATATATATATATATATATATATATATATATATATATATATATATATATATGTTTATATGTATATATATACAGTTTATATATGTATATATATACATATATATATATATATATATATATATATATACATATACGAATGTATGTATGTATGTAGGTTTATATAGACAGTACAAATCATATTCACCAGGTTCAATAAACCGTAGAAAATATTCAGATGTGGTTTAATGATAATTGTTTGAAAAGACAAACTGATCTAGAATGATCAAGGTGATTTTTCCATTTATCTTCATTCTTACGAAGAGTCACTTCACTGACAAAATTCCACGACAAGTGTTGCTTCGTGTTTTGATCTACAATAATTTCAAAAAAGTTTTCTCGCATTTTTGACAAGGATAAAAGCAAAGAGGTAAAAAATATATCAAATTTGTTTTTTCCAAATCCAGAATATCGTGACGACAGTTCTAAATTTGTTCGTGTTCCAATTCCAAATATTGCCAAATAGGAAATTCTGACCAACTACAACTCCAACCAGACTCCAAGGTCCTTTGGAAATTTCAGTGAAGTTTCCGTGAAACTGAAACTCGAGGAAATAGACTAGTGGAGTCGATCAGTCAGTCATAGACTGAGTCATTGATGGAAAGACTGACGTTTTTTCATGACTGCAAAAACCACACAGGACTTAAAAGGCATTTCTCATCTTTGTCAAAACCTTTTTCTTTGCAGTTTATGCTCATAAACGACATATATATATATATATATATATATATATATATATATATATATATATATATATATATATATATATATATATATATATATATATATATGACTATTTATCATCACCGTGATTCATATACAATCAGAAAGCTACAAACGTCGCTAATATCCAGTTACTTCTATCGGAAGTAATATGTTTTCATATATGTTACCGAAGGAATTACAGAGTGATAATAAGTCCACCGTCCCGTGGGATCGAACCAGCTTTGATGGTCGGAATCGGACTACAGTACACGCTAACCATCTTGTGGCCGACTGGTTGGCGTGTCACTGTAGTCCTGATTCTTCCGTCCGTCGCTGGTTCGACTTACGGACAGTGGGACTTATTATCACTTCAAAATTCCTTCGCAACATATATGAAAATATATTACTCCGAAGCAAGTGAATTGATATTAAAGAACGTTTGTCTTTTCTGATTATATATATATATATATATATATATATATATATATATATATATATATACAGTATATATATACATATATATATATATATATATATATATATATATATATATATATGCATGTATATATATAAATATATCATGTATATATATATGCATAATATATATACATGTATATATATATATATATATATATATATATATATATATATATACATACATACATATATATATATTTGTAAAATTCCCAGTACCCGCATCAATTACAGTTACTCATAAGTCGACTTCCAGTGCCAAAAAGATATCCCAACAATTCACCGTACCCATAACTAACTATATTGTCATTTTCTAATTTGAACAGATGTACGTCTTAGAGAAAGATGTCCTCCTGCAGAAGAACACCTGGGCACGATCCATTTGTGATGGCTACTTCTTCTTAATAACTAAAGGCAAAGTTTTGATCGAACACGCCTCCATAGACCACTTCAGAAGTGTTCCCTATGGCCCAGATTACCTTCCGCCATCTTTGTGGAACTACAAGGCTTTCTACGTCATCCTCCCACTCGACCCTGAGGGACCAAAACCGAAGGAACTGATCGACCTCTTCAATTTTAGGAAGACGGAAAACCTCGCCATTTTACAGCGCAGTCAGGACAACGTGAAGATATGGACACACATCCTCTACACTAAAGCGATTGGGTTGGAGGTTGTGGACACTTGGTTTCACGGAAAGCTATACCGTGGTAATGTCTTTCCAAGGAAATTCGACAATTTCTATGGGGCCAAAGTTCGTGTCGCTACGTTTGAACTGGAACCCTTTATCGTCTATGCTAAAGATGACAGCGGCAACTTTGTCGGGAGGATCGGGGTAGATATGCAGGTCATCGACGGGCTGTCGAGGGCCAAAAACTTCACCGTCGATTTCTTCGAGGTCAGTGACGACGAAAAATGGGGGAGCAAATACCCGGATGGTTCGTGGGATGGCCTCATGGGACAAGTATTCAGTGAGGCTTCTGACATCGCTGTGTGCAATGTATTCATTGATGGGCCCAGATGGGGCCTTATTGACTACTCGTTCCCGTACAATTACATGCCGGCGTGTTTTGTGGCACCGTCACCAAAGCCCTTGCCCAACTGGCAGTCCCTAATCCTACCTTTTTCTTGGATTACTTGGATCTCCATAGGCCTATCTGCTTTAATATGTGGTTTCCTGCTTTATCCTTTTTCAAGACTTGGCATCAATGCAGAGTCAATAGAATTCAAGAGCTTCTCTTTCAATTATCTTTACATTCTCAGTTCTATAACTGCCAGAGGCGTCATCACCGAGCCCAGGCACTTACCTTTACGCCTCTACATTGGCCTCTTCTGGGTATATTCCTTGATTGTTTCAACTGCGTACTCGGCTAATCTTGTGGCATTTTTATCAGTGGCGCAAATGGAACCTCCCATTGACACACTGAAACAGCTGGTGGACAGTGGTTTGAGAATCAGTGGAAATTCCATTTGGAAAAGCCTCTTCCAGATGTCAACCGACAAAGCCGTTCTGGACCTCGTGCCGAAGATGGAACTGGATGCCGACTACCACACTATTCTCGACAGGGTCAAAGCTGGAGAGTTCGCCTTCATCCAGAACAGACAATTTCTCGAGCTGAACCGGGACGCAAGATACACTTCTGGGGGCCAAGCGTCGATTCGCATCGTCGAGGAGTGTTTCATGAGCTACAACGTGGCCCTGACCTTGCCCAGGAACTCCCCTCTCACCGACAACTTGGCACAAAACCTCATGAATATTTTTGAATCCGGTTTGTTACAAAAATGGAAGGAGGAAGTGGTCAAATACGTTCACAGAAGGAATAAGAAGAAGAATGCCGAAACAGAAATCGATTCCTCTGGTGTTGCGCCATTAGAGCTCAGTCATATCCAAGGTATTTTCTATATTCTGGGTATTGGGTACTTTGTGGCTATTTGGATTCTGGCTTTTGAGATTTTTGTTAGGCCGAAAATGAACTGTGGGAATTTTTAATAAGGCTTGTTCAAGACTTTCCTGAAGAACCTAGAAATTCCCACAACTCGACTCCTTCTGGGTCTGCCTACTTTTCTCTATTTAATTTCATCTTCATTTACCGATTAACATTGCTGCTTTTTAAATGATTTTAGCATTTATTCTCACTTACATATATGAGCTGATGGGCTCTTAAGTGTCCCCATTCCTCCCAGTGCCTTTCAGTGTTAAGTGATAAGGTAAGAATATGGAGTATCGTTGTTTGAAGCAAGCAAATAGATGTTGAATAAATAGGTAAGAATACACGTAGGCTAATCTTATTAGTTTCATTAGTGTCACTGTCCTTGTGAATCATGTTTTGAAAACAAACTACAAAACATTTCAGTTTCAAAATCTGCATTTGTGGTCCATCTAAGGAAGTAGTTCAGTTACAAGCTCATTACTATTGAAATTCTTGTAGGTCATACTTTGCAAAAAGGTCGCAGACATTTACAATAGTTTCCCGAATACGGAAACAAAAAGCATTCTAATTTTTTGTAATTTACTGAAGGAATCAAATTTAATGATTTCCCTGATAAAATGGACCTAGCGAGAGACTCGTTTGCAAAAGATGCCCTAACATAGATATTCTATCGTTTATTTTATAGTGATGACATTTTTCTGAAGATGAGACTTTCGCTCTAGTATATCTAGAAATAATTCTGAGTATTTACACTGTACGAGGCAAGGTTTTATTTATGCTACAGCGAACTAAGCGTAAAAAAAATTATCTTTTCTTTGCTTATTAGGACCTGTGAAATTTGAATTGCAACATCTATTGCATACGTATTTCATTGCTCATTATTGCCAATTACAGGAAATCCAACAAGAATATTGATGGTGAAGTTAGGCATTTAATTAGCTTAATGGTGATAAATGCTGGCATTTCTAACATTTCATTATTATTGCTCATGAATTGGGAATTTTGATTAACATAGGATAATATAAAATTGTATATTTACTGCGCATTGGTAATGAATTCAGACATTTCTATGAAGGCTATGTACAAATAAATTCAACTTCTGTGTAAAAATTTGTGAAATGAAAGTGGTCTCAAGATTTGTTCCTTAATGAAAAAATAAACAATTGTAGAAAAGAAACAAACAAACATTCAGTGAAGATTCTTTATTGTGATCTTGCAGAATTTTTTCATCCTCAGCTGTGAATAAAAGTATACCCTGTGCAATAAAGTTGTGTATTTTCATTGTCAACCAAATATAAATCCCATTCGAAAAATATCCAATGACTTCTTGAGTCTTTTATAACTATTGGTCTATTGTCTCATCACCATGATTTATTTGTTCTGTATTATAACTGCTACATCCTCGGGAAAGTTTCTGCCTACGACAGGAACCCAGAAAGGAAGCTGCAGCAAATGTTCTCTTCCTGTGGGCGAAGTCACAGACGTAGCATGAAAATGTAAGTAATTGGAAGGAAAATCTTAAATACCAATGCAGGTAAATACCATGTTATTTAATCAAAGACAGCGGAGAATAACCAAAGTCTCACGAGAGATTGTAAAGCTTGTCTGTAGACGTAACCAGCCGAAATGAGTTTAGTTTTCAACAGAAAATTTCCTTTCCACTGTGAAATCCGGGACGAAAGGCTGAAGGCAGACGACCACCAAAGAAAACGCAGCACAGGCAGTGGTGCTCAGAGGCCTCAGGGCAGTCGACAGTAGAACCGGGAAGTCTATGCTTTTGACCATAGTGAAAAAAAAGTTTCAGATGTCTTGGGAGGAGTAGGGTCATATAGATTTCAGCTGAGTCACAAAGGCTACATTTTCCACTCTTGTAGTTGTTGCATTATTTTAGATGGAAGATTGCAGGTTTTTTATGAATACCTTTTAGCTACAGAAAATGTGCCAATTCTTCAGCTGATGAAGTTCTATTTTTAAAGCAGGAACTTACAATTCCTTGTTTAGAGTGATGTTTTTGACATTACTGAGAGCCTGTTGAGAAATAAAGATGTCAAAATCTAAACCAGGACTCATTAATTTTCCAAAACTGGGGCAATATCGGTATTACATCTCATTTCTAGTATTCTTTATTCATATATGATTTTCAATATTTATACTTACAATCTAAATTTCTGAGATCTCAGTTGATGCACGAAACCAGATGAATAACCATACAAATATGAATTCAGATATTTCCAGATGTACTCACAGACTCGTGACGAGAAAATCACTGCGTGTAAGAATTCTGAAAGGTTGTAGCATTAAATTTCTAGTTTGATATATTAACGACCTTCTATGAATTTATATATATATATATATATATATATATATATATATATATATATATATATATATATATATATATATATATATATATATATATATATATTATACGATGTATTTGAAAACACAAATAATTGTATTAGTTGTACTAGAGTTAAATACTCTGATACAACGAACACAATTGACTTTTCCATACTATTACGTTATTCAGGCTACATCAAAGTTCATTTAATATTTAAAATTGATCCCTCTGAGGCATAAATAAAAAGAAATAATTATTTAGTATACCATAATATTATAAACGTTTTCTTTGATTTGTTTCCAGTGTACATTCAAAGAAAACTAATAGACTATCTTTATGGTAGGCTATAGTAAAAAGTGTTTTGTTGATAAAAATAAAACCACTGAATAAATAAATTAAGAAACACTGTATAGATTTTAAGAGCTCTTTATTGCAGGTATATGGCCTCTAATAGTCGGCTAGTAAATTTTTTTTGTGAAACATCAAATGAACTTTTATCTCCTTTATTTATGACCTTAAATGATTGTGATTCCTGTATTCAGAATCAAAAATGAAATAAAAGTTTCACATACTTTTCTAAAACGTTAAGTTTTTTCTACTCTACGCGTAATTTTACAAAAAATAAATATTCTTATCTAAACATAAAGTATTTTCCTTTCCAAAGGTTAAAAAAGCCGATATGTCAACTTACGATATTATTATTATTATTATTAAGAGGACGGTACGTAACGTTGCTATGCCTGCAGCAGCCTGTAAAACCGCTGACGTACTGGCTGAGTGTTGTCTTGTTTTGTCCGATGGATGACACACACACGGGTCGTGCATTGTATGCGGTCCCTGACAATACTCCCCCCCGCCCCCCCACCAAACAAGGCCCCGATGCGGAAATTGACAATTGGAATGGGCGCAAATGGCTTGGGCTTTGGGCGGGTAGGCGGCTGAAGGGTGGCGCCGGCTAGCAGGAACTCGAGGATGACGTCGGTCAGGTCGTCCGGTACGAGCAGGCTGCCTGGAGGAGGCGTCCAGGGTTCCTATGGTGGGGTGGGTCATCTCGGAGGGTCGGACATCTACTGAAAGCTCGGGAAGGGGACTTGGGGAGGCGACGAAGGGTTCGTTGGCTCGTGGGTCGTCATGATGGGTCGGACGTCTGCCATCGGCTCCTTCGTTGGTCACTCCGGGTTCATCAGTGTAAGGATGGTATAGAGTGACATACTGGCTGGGTGTTGTCTTGTTTTGTCCGATCATTGCCAAATGGGTTGGCCAGAAAGTCGCAGAAGTAGGTCTCAAAATTCGCCAAATTCCATAAAAAGTAGCTAGATTCGTTTGTGTGTATTTTGTATACTGTACACAGAGAGAGAGACATATACATACATACATACATACATATATATATATATATATATATATATATATATATTGTGTGTGTGAGAGAGAGAGAGAGAGAGAGAGAGAGAGAGAGAGAGAGAGAGAGAGAGAGAGAGAGAGAGAGAGAGAGAGAGATTAATTAATAACACTTACCATTAGTTTTCGAGGAAACAAAAAAAATCGAGCTCATCATCATCTTCAAGATTTTCCCCCGATGTTGAACTCGATGCAATGGCTGGTGAATGGTCCTCAGATGAGTAAACAGCCATTGTTCCAATAAGCTTCACAACTGATCTAGGCAATTCATAAGAATAGCAACATTTTCCCTACTCTTCTTAGGCCTCCTTTACGGCAAGAATGGCATTAACGGTGTCAGTTTTAATCTATTTCTAAGTTTCGACTTGACAATATTAAGTTGACTAAATAGCCGCTCTACTTCAGCGTTTGAGTGCGGAAGGGAAAGAACGTTAAATGCTAATTCATTCAGTTCTTATATGGATTAACACCTGAAGCATCCACATATTTATTAACTTCAATCCAAAATTTTTCAGTTGACTTGGTCTCATTCCATTTAGTGATTGTTAAATGTCTCCATTGGTTTTCTATCTTCTCTATATCCCCTGAGCTATAGCCAAATGCCTCAGCTATATTTATAATAGGGTCCTTTACTGTTCGTAAACATTCATTGACTGAAAAGAGGGACATCTTTTTAAGCACTTGAAAATTTTCTGGCAATCTATGTCGCAATTCAGAGCAAGTTTCAGAAAAAGATATGCAGTCTTTACGGATAGCCTATAGCCTCACGTGAAGTCTGGGGAATTTCTACACAAATTTTCAAATTCGTAGCCCAGATATGCATTTGGGTCAACATAAGAACTAATATCAGAGGTCAAAGGGTCAACTCTTGCAGTTGGAAGCATTACTCTTCGGCTGGTTGCCATAATCAGATTAGTTAGGTCAAGCAGTAATTTAGTAGGGTCAACATTCTCTCCTTGAAATGATTTAACACAACGTTGAATGTCTTGCAGGACTGGCCGTAAAACAACAGATAAAGTTTATTGATATGGTCATTATACATTTTGTATAACACATCAGCACTATAGCACTTTTCTGATGACCTGGCTATCTGAAAATGTAATTTCAGTTCGTCCCATTGACCCCAGAATACGAGTTACAGCTGGTTCCAAAGAAATCCATCTTGTATCACAGACACGAGGGATTTGAAGAGGAGTTTTTCCATCATTAATGGTTTCATACAGTTTTGCATAAAAAGTTGCCTTTTAGAGGAATGGCTAAACCAATTGTAAGTTTCACGCACTAAATGGTCAAGTTTAGTAGGAGTGTTTCTCCTACAGAATGAGAAACAGCAAGTTGCAACGAATGACAAACGCATCGAATCATAATCAAATTAGGCACTCCTATTTCTTTTCTTCAAAAGTTCACACACACCATTGTTCATACCTGTATTTACGCTAGCGTTATCTACACCAATTCCAAGCAAATTTTGGGGCTCAAGTTTAACTTTCTTCAGCAACTTGATGATGGCACTGACAATACTCTCTGCGGTTCCGGACTCTATTTCTACTAAACCTACATACGTGGACACAATCTTATCCAAGTTCTTGCTGAAATAGCCTATCTTATTGTTACACCAAGTAATTTTACTATTGCTATATCGGTTGACTCATCTATTAGTAGCCTATGCTATACTTTCCATCATTAATGTCTTCTTTCAAACTATCTAAGAAATATGGGCCTAGAACATTCACAACAATATTCTTACATTTTGTTCTATGTAATTTCAAATTCTTGGTTGGTTTGCTTTTCACAAAATGTTGCTTTAAGAGTTTCAGTTAAATGATCCACTGTGAGAAAAGCAGTATGAGATGCAATGAACATTGATAGACTTCCCTCAGCCTCACTTGTTGAGCTGTCATGTAAATCACTACTTTTGGGGAAATCAAGTTTTTTCTGCCTCTCACTAGAAAATGGCTCGGCTGCTTTGATGTGTTTTCTAGCACCAGCATGCTTCCTTATATCACTGAGCTTTGCATTAATTTCACATTTACAATAAACACAGTATGCTTTTGTTTTATCAGTTTCAACTGGTTTCAACCAGTCTTTCATCTCTGGGAATGATTCCCAGCTTTTCCTGTATGCTTGCGAATACGTTGGCGCCATAATAATATCACTTATCAACGGAAATTGTCTCTGCAGCTGACTGAAACTGTACGCTAACTGTGCAAGTATCAAAGTTTTTAAGTAACGGTAACGAATAATGAAAGGATACCGTATAATATAATCTGTACAGGAATACTGGGTATGATGTATTGCGCTATCATGGTGAAATTTAGAGGTATTGGTTGGGTTACTTACACTGTTGCCAATTGGTCTGTATTTACCTGCCAAACCTCGGGACAAGACACACAAAACATGGGAAAAGAAGTGATTTTCGCGGACTTATTTGTAACATACATAAACTCTAGAGCTATTGCATCATTATTGCAATACTTTGACGATCAAAGCTCATGGAAACAGTTCTTAAAGCTGTCGGTCTATGATGTTTTAGCGCCGCTAAATTGGCAACGTTGGTTGGGTGTACCGGGTCCATGGGGTTGGTGTGACGGTTGGGAGGGGCCTCCTGTGTGCAACTACGAAGTCCCATCCCTCCCTCGCTTACTGGCCCTGGATAACTCGAGCTCAGACATCATGAGTTGTACACGATCAGTAAATGAATTCAAATTTATGATTATTTTTATTTTTATTAAATAATATATATAAGAATAAATTCTATTCTGAAATTCGCTAAAAAATTCGCCAGAGGAGACTAAAATTCGCTAGAAAATCCGCAGTTCGCAATAGCCTTTGAAAAGTCGCTAAACAGGTCAAAAATTCGCCAAATCTAGCTACTTTTTCGCCAAGTTGGCAACACCCGATGGATGACACACACACACACGTGCGCCCGTAAGACCACATTGTATGCGGTCCCTTACATGCCCTTGAAAATGGCATTGGTTCTATTGCGGTTGTGACCAGCTCAGTCGCTTAATTACTGTTCAGGTAAAATTTATCCATCCGATTAACCTTTTCTTGCCATTTGTTCATAATATAATTGTCTTTCCTCCCATTTGGCAAAGACATTGCCAAAAATAAGGACAGACTACTATGCAAGTTATCGTAGGCTATTTTGTGTGAATTCACATTCTAAAAATGTAAATAAAGCCCTGTGTTATCAGCGTAATTTCAACTTTGTAAACTTTGTACGAGTAAGTGAATGTTTATGTTTTCCAGACCCAATCTGTATTGTATAGCTCTTTTCAAAATCGTCTAACAATGACTATAACCAGCGTGTTACAATATTCCTTTCCGCGATCCTTTTTTTGTAATAATACCAATAAAAGAAATGTAATCAAATTCATGTTATGTTCAATTGTGAAGACCAGTTTTCTTTGCTTGATTGTTTATTTTTAGTATAGGGCTACAGAGTAAATTTGGTCGTCTCGGAAGCTTATTCCAGTCACTTCAGCGAGTAGGCCCCGTTTCCTTATGTGCATTTTAGCCTAACGTAGTCGATATACTGTGTAAGTAGGTCATGAACGTGTTATAGTTTTAGGCTAACTATGCCTAGACTGCGCATTTGCAAATGGAAATGGCATTTTACCCTCCATTGTGTCATTTGTTTGCGTGTCTATTTAAGTATAGCCTAGCTTGGGCTGTTGTGTATATTGAAAGATCTTGCTAGAAATCAGTAGATCTTTTATCCGGGTTTGGACCACCTTCGTCAGGCTGTCATGTTCAGGCCTTGTCTGGGGTATCAACATTTTAATCTTTTATTTCTTCTATATATTAGCTCCGTGCTTGTTTTTACCTTTTCAACTGGTTTTTTCTACACTTTTAGGGGTTCTGATACTGGCGGTGCATCTGTTTGTTGTCGGCCAAATGGAATGTCCCTTCGCCGTGTTTAGTACTGCCCTGCGGGTGGTTGGGTACCCATACGTTAACAAGTTATTGCACTTGCCGGACGGGATATGAACCGTTCGAAACAGACGGGTAAAGATTGTGTATGGAAACCCCTTGTTGGATGGACTTCAGGGGTTAATTACAGGTTAATTACACTTGAGCGCCAAAATTAAAGGTAAATTCATAATTAGCAACCAAAAAACTGTAGAAAAAGTTAAGCTAGAAGGCAGTCGCCGCCGCAGAGTTACTATATAGTTCTATCTTTATTTCTCTCAGGCTGCCATGATTTTAGCAGTGATATGGACAAGAAGGCAAAATGAGGGGTCAGGGCTTCTGCAGTCCTATTATAGTCGGCATTTCTATAGTTGTTATTTGAGAGGGAATATAAACAGACTTCTTATCCAAACGCAGATGCCATACCCTAACTTGGCCAGATGCCTTCATGCCCCCACCCCAACCCCCCAAGTAAGTCGTGACCCCTCACTGCATTCACTGCCTGTGATATGGTTCACACTGCATTTATAGGTCAAAGAAATTTTATACCTTGGTTGTTATATTGGCTACGTAAGCTTCTGCCATTTGATTGGTTTAAATTAGCCTGGCTTCATGCCAATACTGATTCATGGGTCCTTGCCCTCACGTAAAGCTTTAGTGGGAACAAGGCCTTTGGACTATGTCCATCAAACTGAAACGTCAATTTATTTCTAGAATATTAGTTTTTTCCTAACTTTGGTGGCTATGAAATGTGGACCAGCAGGAATATGTGGACTAAAATGTGGACCAGCAGGAATATGTGAACTGGAGAGAATCATGCAGGCCAAGTCTGCAATATCTGAGTATCAAATAAAAATTTATATTTCACTGTAGGCTAGTCCTCATCTTATCAAATATTTCTGGGGGCATGACCTTCTGACAAGAAGAGAATATTTCTAGAAAGACCCTGTAGTACAGTATATCCATTAATTGAAGACTTTCAAGATATCCTGCAGTTAACAGTAATTCTGACCAAAAAATATCACATGTTAGCCTGAAAGGTAGCTGCTTCATAATGTAGCCAGCAAATTTGTATCTGATGAGTAGAATTGAAATCTGGTAAACTGAGATGTTACTGTATTGTATGGGTCATAGTGTATAAGTACAGTAATGTAATAACAACTAACATTTGTAGATTTTTAAAATTTGTTCATACTAAATAAAAACCTGTAAGCTAATGTTTGCTCTTTTGGTCTAATTAAGTTGGTCCACAAGATCATCATGAGTTTGTACAGTATGGCGAAGTCTGACATTGGCTCTCATGACTTATGAATCAGATCTGTAAAGGAAGCAGTGTTCTAAAATCAGTACTGTTCTTGGTTTAACAGGCTCTCATCAGGTCCACATTATTTCAGTGACTTAGGTCTTGATCATCCATGAGTACAAGAGTTTCAACATTTTTGGGAAATGCAAGATTTTAAAAGTTATCTGACTTCTACGTAACCTTATATGTTTAGAAAAGTAGTCTTCAAGTTTATAGCCCACCAGATTAAGCTGTCTTCTGGCTTTGGGTATGGTTTACACAAAATTATTTGGCCCACATAATCAGTTTACATATTCCAGTAGGTCCACATTTTATAACCTTATTGGAAGTCTTAAGAGGTCAGTTTTAGCCATCATAGTCTACTCATTATGCATATGGTTTAGATTAATGTTAAATGACTTTTTCAAGGTCCTTGGTTTAGGCAAAATACAAGTTAGTTACCAGACTTACGACTACAGTACAGTACTTGGGGATGAACTGAATTATATTTTACAACTGGTACTGTATAGGTAATTCATAAGTATTTGTCTTCCCTTGATTCACTATCAGCTACAAAACTGAAATACACTGTACTAAAACAAAGTTTAATGCAGCATTACAAATAGTTTTTAGCTGATCATCAAACAGACAGAAGCTGCTTATATTGCAGATTGTGATACACAATTTTTGTAATTATGAAAAATTACTAACCATCATGCTCATAATGCAAAAGAAGGTTGCAGCACATTCTGATATTGATCAGAAACAAAGAAAAATATTTTTAATGCTGCATTAAATTTTGTTTTAGTTTAGTGTATTTCAGTTTTGTAGCTGATAGTGAATCAAGGGACAAAATGGGGAAGTGGGGAGACTCCCCTGTTACACCCCACTGGCAGTGCCCATGATTACAATTAGTGGGGCTCATGAAGTTCAAAGTTTTCTGATGCACCAACACTGTTTTACTTTTAATTTAGGAGTTCTGTACATGAAGGTTACTCGAGTAAAAAACTTTTATCGTAGATAGTACTTTTTGTATATGGATATAGATGATACAGTTTTTGTGTTTAACTCTGTTTTACTGAACAGTATTTTGGTCTCAAATGAATAAGAATAACTGGTTTCGTAGTAGAAGCAGTGACAGTACAGTATTGTATTTTTTTCTCATGTCTTTGCATCAGCTTCCCCTGGGAAGCACAGGGAAGTTATTAATATATTATGTTCATTTAACACTCTTACCAAGGAATTGATGGGAAATTCATGTGGCCTCCCAGATGGAAATCAATTGCAGTACATAAATGCAGATTCCACCTTCAGATGCCAGCCATTGTAACCACAATACAGTAGTTATATCTTTATTTTTATTTATTCATAATTTTTGGTATGATTTATATAAATCCGTGTTGGTGATTTCATTTCAGGACAGTTATTTATAGCCATTTGTTAAACTATTACTTACTACAGTATAAGTTTATTTATGGCAGTCATTTTTATTTCACACTTTTAAAAAAAGTCATACTTTTATTTCATATTACATGTAAACTTTTCTATACATAAGAGCTTGCTTAATAATTTGCTGGTTATAAAGATATTTTTTTTCCTTTGCTGTATTTAGACAAGGTAATCCAGCCGGAGCTACTGCCATCAGAGGTTAACTGAATCTGTAAATGAGAAGAGAAATGTAGCCTATGATTACATAAAGCCAGCTTAATCTACAAAAAAAAAAAAAAAAAAAGAGAGAGCATTTGTTATTAGGGAAGGCAATTTCATGTGAGTTTGTGAATAGCACACTTTATGAGAATCTAAGCTGTGCACATTGTAAAACCAAATTTTATTGAGTCTCGTTTTACATTTGCATTGAAATCAGGTAATGTCCTTTCATAGTTGTCATAAACAAGGAAATTCCAACACTTGTTAATCACAAATGTTTTATTGTCAAGTTCCTCATGAAATTTGTGCTTCATAGATGCAGCAGAATATCTCTTAGAAAAGACATCTTCTCAGTTCAGAAATACATAGTACAGATTGATGTTCCTTACCACATCATCCCTCATCTGCTTACCTTTATGGATTCTTGTGGTTTCCTTCCTCCAGAGAGGAAGTTGCTTTTATGAAAAAGCATTACAGTAAGGGGTTATGAATGTTATGGTTACTTTTCTTCTAACTTTTATCCTTTCACAGCAACATTCTTCTTATGCTGCAGCTTCTGCTCTACTATCCATACACCTGCTCATCAGTCTCCTTCAGTTGCTGACAATCTGACATTTGCTGCTTCTCCTTCACCTTTATTTCCTAATTTTGGATCTTGGCCTTACTTTGGTGCCTTATCTCTTGGACCATCTCTTTGTTTTCAATGGGAAAATTATTTTCTGTTACTGCATTAGAAATAACTACACCCACGACCATTCTTGCTGTTGGGAACATGTACATTATATTCTTTCTCCCTTCCTTTTTATTGCCAATGTTTTTCCAGTCCCCAGACATGATCAAAATTGCCTTCCCTTGCCACTCTGTAAAACTTCCTTTTCTGGGACAAGAAATCTGGAGAAACATTCTTGCCTCAGAGGATGAAGTTTTACTGAGCATGGTTGCCATTATGAAAAACTTTATAAAGATAAGAATTGTTTTTAAGTACCTTACTTTTTCAGATTCTCATGGAAAGAAGTACGTTGGTTACTTTCGTTGCTTCCTCTTATTTTCATAACCTCTTGTTGAGGATTGTAAATAAGCAGAGTAAGAGACTGAAGTCTCAACACCACTGATCCTTTAAGACTGCTTCCAAAGTTGTTCTTTGTTTGATCATTATGCTTATATCTTCAGTTAGCATGCCACTAGCTCTTAACCCCAGTTTAAAGCTCTATCAAAGTCATGGTTTGTATGTCAAAAAAATTAAGGAATTCCTTATTTCTTGTAAGATACAATAATTTTATTCAAGAGATTTATGTTACCTTGTACAGAACTGTACTGCTTTAATTTTTTTAGTTCGTTTATACTTTACCTTTACAGAATTATTTTGGTTGATTTATATATAGACTTCATCGTCATACTACCGGTCCAAATTACATAAAACTTGAATGTGGAGATGCCTATAATTTTTTAGTTCGTTTATACTTTACCTTTACATAATTATTTTGGTTGATTATGTATAGACTTCGTCATACTACCAGTCCAAATTACATAAAACTTGAATGTGGAGATGCCTATGATTTTCAACAACAGGGAAAATGTGCTGCCAAACTTACAAATATAAAAGGACCAGAAAATTCTTAAGACCCGATGTTACATCAAAAGTTGTCAAAATACTGTAAATATCTAATGCTTAATGATTCCATCTCTGTCTGTAAATTAGGGCCTTAATTTTGGAGATGTGTCTCTGTATAAAAATTCTCAGTCTTGAGAGGATTAATAAAAAAAAAAGTAAGGCATTGTTTATGGGATAAATGAGAAGGACAAACTGTTCAGTCACATTTGGGTAGGCAAGAAAAATTGCAGCAAAGGGATAAATTGAATACAGCACCTTAGTAATGCATCTCTTTATTAACATTAAAATTTAGAAACCTCTTATTACAGATTTCACATACTGAGTTCTTCACTGTAGTAGTCATAGCAGCTTACAGTTTACCTCTGTGATTAATGTCACTATTCAATTACCAGATGATGCTGAAAGAATGTGCTGCATTGGAAGCCTGCGGTGAAATAGAATGGAAGCACTGGAGGCTACATGTCAAGTACAGTAGATGACCATAGAATGTGACACAGGTTTAAAGAAAAATACTGAAATAAGTGAATATGATCAAGTACAGTATTGTTACAGAGGTGATTCTTTGTAAAAATAAAAACTTTGTTCCTAACCTTATTATTTATTAAGGTTCTTTTTTCTGTACTTATCAGATAAATCTGTACTTCACAGTACGTCAATATTAACCGAGTAGTTTCACACACCTGGCTTAACAAAATAATGAATGCTGCTTGTTGAAATACCAAGCCAGTGATTTCAGAATTATTTATGTAGGTATTATTCTGCATACCATTATTCATAGCTACATGAATGATAGTGCAGGTTTATGTAAAATGAAGGGGAAACTACTGAATTATGCTAATTGTAACAACACATATGTGCCAGTTATAAAATTATTTATAAATTAATTATAAAATTTACATTCATTTCCAAGTAAGTTCATAATGCTGTTTCCATAAATTTGAATACATCAGTCCTCCTAGTACTGAAATTCCACCATCCTTCCGTAAGTTAGTGCATTCATATGTGCTATTACATCATAACTGTGATATACTGTTTACTGTACTGAATACAGTATAGGGTAAATGTAAGTACTGTAAGATGCAAAATCTTGACTTAAGTATGGAATGAAAGGTTTGGCAGCCATACTTAGTGACATATGTATACAATACTGGTGTTCATTACCAAGCTCTGTATATATTGCATTGCATTTGAACTGAACTGTGCTTTAAAATCTTCAGTACAAAATATTATTTTCACCTAGTTTTGCCTCAAAATTATTCCAGTAGAGGTTCTAAGTAAATCAAGTGTTTATTATAAAATGAGAGCTAGTCCTTCCCATTAATATACGGTACACCACTACTTATGAAACCTATTGAAAATACAGAGGCAGACTTATGTAACAGTGAATCTAAAAATGATTAGACAGTAAATTCTCTAATAAACAGGCTTTGTTATTAGAAACTATTGACACTAGTGAACCCTCCATTTGCCTAAGTAACACTTCAAGTTTTTGTATAGTGAAAAGTGTGTTGAAATGTTCAGCATAAATGTCACCTTAAAACAAGAATGTTAAAATGTAAGTTAGCTTGTCTTCCAGGTGCAGAAGTCATTGACAATTTTTAAGATGTAAAAAATGTGCTTTTCAAGCTGATTGCTTTCTAAGGTGTTGTATGGAAGTTACATATCTGTATCAGGAAATAATGTTTGGATCATGGTTTATGCCATGTTGAAAAAAATTAGCATAACTTCAACCAGTTGTATTGTTAAAAAGTAGTGGGTACTACATTAAGACCATTTGGGATACAGTTTCTGATGTCAAGGCCTAACCTAGGATATGTTTTCTTTGACAAAAATTCTTATGAACTTAATATATTTGCAACTCAGACAATGAAATATGTAACTTACTCTTCATTGTGGCACCTGTAATAAGATTTGGAAGATAGCTGTTGTCCATGGATATATTGGTTGTACACAATACAGTAATCAGAGACAAGATACAAGCATTACCTATTGTATTTTTGTTTTTTCAGCCATCACAAAAGATGCTGCCAGTCGAATTAAAATAACAATGAGAACAAAGCAAAGGGCAATGTATGATACCAGGCAGTGTTTAGGTGACAGAGGGCTAACTGTGCCAAAGGTTGGTCTGGCCTGTTGAGACTGTGGCCACATAATCTGCACCATGTTTAGAGCACGTTAGACTGCTCGTCCCTCTTTTATATACATTTTAGAGTGATTATGGTAAAAGCTTCCATCTTGCCTTATTGGGAATTGACAAACAGCATCCATTCTTGGTCATCTAAGCAAGAGAAATTTCTTGCCTGGTCAAGGTTTTGTGGACAGCAGATGAAGTCTGTTATCTAAAAAGGAAAAAATCAGGTATAGTATAATTTCATTATTGCAAGGTCCTAAAGTACACTACTAGTGTAGTAAGTATGCATGAATCATGCTATTTGTATACAGGTATGTCACTAAATGTTCAAGACATAAAAAGGTAAAAATCGTGCCTCTGTGCTTATTATATATCAATAACAGCCTAAGCTAGCATTTTAAAACTGATAATTACTGAATAATGGGTACATATTTGTAAAGTACAGTGCTGATTTCAAAGAAAAAATGTTTAAAAGAAATACAAAGTAATTTTTCATCACTGGTTGCCTAACACACTAGTAATTATTGGCAGCCTTCACAGTCCAATAAGTAAGAATTACAACCAACAAATTAAGCTTGAAAGGTAAATTACTGCAACATTTTTTACTTGCAAATTCAGTTTTTATAACATACACTGTAAATTTACCAAAAATACAATTTCCCTGCTATTTTACATTAAAACTTCTAGAGTGACTATGAATGTAATGACTTTGGTCAGTCTTGGGAAAGCTCAAAAACTGTAATAATGTAACAGGTGCTTTATTGTCCTAAATTTTTTACTAAGCACATTAGAGTAAGTAGTCCCAACTAATCAGATGCTTCAGTGCTCAGGTTTTCTGACAAGTGGCAAAATCAGACTAATAAAGAGCCTATAGTATGGCCTGTAGCCTACATTTGAACTTTCAAGATACAGTATTCCATAGTTTAGTTAATTTTTAAAAGTACCCTAAGTACTGTACTAGACATTTACTTACATTTCTAAGAGATGCTTAAAACACCTTATATTGCTATAGAAGGATCTCTTTTCTTTAATATAGCCTATCAGATAGTGACATAATGACATGCCAGTTTTATTTGGTAGGCTTTTGAAGTACTGTATATAAATCTGTTACTAATGGGTGAAATGCTCACGATGCTAGGTTTGATCTCTTAAAAAATCACAACGTTTTAGAAGTAGACATAACAAAGATCCCATACAGCATTAATCTTAAAATTCTAAGTTAACAAGTACTTTGAAATTTTTGGCACAAGCTTTCTACTTTATTAGTAAAAAGTCTTGATAACAGGATATGAAGGGTACTCATATCTTTGTCATACCAAAATATCTTGGACTCATAGCCTAACACATCAAAATGATGTTAGAAAAAACAAGTTGGGAAATATTGTACAATCATTTGTGTATAGAACCAAAAGCTGAGGTGTCAGTGTTTGTTTTTTTTTTTTTTTTTTTTTTTTTTTTTTTTTTTTTTTCAGGTCATTCACTGATGACCTTCATCCTAGTTTTTTTTATATCTCTCTCTCCCATTAAACTATGTGTAAGTCAGATAGAGCTAAATGGCTTTCAAGGCTCCAATGGTTGGGCTTTCACCCTTAACATGTTTGTCCACGTATGCAGGATAAAAGAAATGTTCTTCCCATATTCACTGGTAAATGTAAATTAAGTAAAATACAATCAAATAAGATCACACAAACTAAGTCTGCAAGCACAGAACTATAACGGTGGGAAAAAATGAAAAACTGTTTCTTATGATTATGTCATAGTAAAATAGCTTGCATACTCTTGTGTATTAAAATTGCATCTTCCTTTAAACAACTTGCACCACAGACAGTGGAATAGTATTAACCTACCATATGACAACCTGTCAGACGAGTGGTACATTGCAGACCATTTTCAGTTCCTCTTCTTATGGCCTGATTGATACTGTCCTCGGCCAGTAATTACAATTCTTGTACCTGTAGCTTGTAATTTTCCATAAGAAACTAAAAACCTGCAGACTTGGTTTGAATCTTATAATTTGATGAAGTTTAGACTACCATACTTGGTTATTCAGTGCCTGACCTGAAGGTTAGGCTGTGGCTGGTAAAAGTTTTACAGGCTAATGAAACATGGTTTCTGATGGACTATAAATAACCTAGTTTTACCATACTATTTAGTTAATAAGTCTATTGTTAAGAGAGACCAGCCTCATGCAAATATGTGTAAAAACTTGGAATGGGGTTCTTGGGTTATAATCAGGCCTTTGACATTTTTTATTTTTATGATGCCCCAATACTCAGAACATCACGATTTATGAACTTGAAATGGTAGCCAGTACTTTAGTAGGTTAGTTGCCACCACAAGGAGGGCTCCCCACTCGGCCTAGGTAGCCTAGCCTAAGTCTATCTATGTAGCGAAAAGAAAGAAACGCTACTTAAACCGTCCTTACTTTCTCGTAAAATTATCTCAAAATAATGTCAATACACTTCCCTTAGTGTCAACAGGATCTGATATTTCCAATAATGTATATTTTTGTTATTGCCGAACAGGCATTACACTCTCGGTTAAAAGTAACTCCAGGTCATCTTACGGCAGCGTTTGTTTACGTTTTGTCGGAGGCATGTATATTACTTGAAGTAAGAAATTCTTTGGTATAGCGTTCCTGGGTGTCATTTTCAGTACTACCAAAGGGGCAGTTTGAGGAATGTTTGGCTATAAAATACATAGCAAATTAGTTACGACAGTGATCGCTGCGAGCAGTCTTGCATGTGATGTGTGTGGGATGATTTGACTTGTGATTGTGGAACTTTCATATATTATAATAACCTTTTGTGTCCCTTAAGAAGAATGTGTAGACTTGTGAAACCATTGTAAGAGGGAGATGAAGGTAAGCGTTGTCTTCATACTACTGTAGCCGATATTTTAGCATTTCTTTAGCAAAGTTAATTATCTGTTAAGCAACCATTAATTATTGATGCTCGTGTAATCTGCCCCAGTGGAAGTATGTGTATACCAACTTCTGCTCCAGTGCTTGAACCCAATCAGATATGTAGGTAATGGTCCTCACGAAAGTTCAGCTGAAGAACTGTAGTGTAGAACCAAAATGACTACGAACATGGCTGTCATTAGCTATGATGCCAAACTTCTTCCTGGCTTATAATGCGACTACAGTTAACCTGCTCTATCAGTTTAGGTTCTTTAATCCGGTCATAAAATCCTGTTTATCCCTCCCAAGGGCTGTCCAGAAGAAAGAGACCGTTCCAGGACAAGACAAGGCCGACTTAATTTACAATTTAATATCACTTGAGGAGCCAATAACAGTATTTTTATGGCATTATATAATTTATTTTCAACAGTGAGTCTAGGCTAAACATTGGGCATTTGTATAATTTATTTAGGTGATTAGAAACTAAATCATTCTTATCCTACCCTGTTATATTTTTTCACTATAAATCATCCTTTATTCATCATCAAATTTCAGTTCTTTCGCTTATTGTACGTCTTCAGTGATAGAATCGCAGAACAATAGTGTAAAGCTGTTTGCCCTTTCTACTCTGGGTTAGGGAAGACGTGACAGCATTATGTCACATCTACATGGTATCCCAACTTAGGTCAAGATTTTATTAATCAACTCTGGGAAAATGGCAACGTCTAAACCATACTACATGTTCATAGTCCATTTGGTTTAACTATAGGCATATATTTTTATTCAATTATTCTATGCCAGTTCCTGTCTTATTTCTGGACGTATTGTTTTTTTACATTAAATTAGATATGATTAGCTTCCCCATAGTAGCCTTTTTTCAGGTTCCAGCTCCCACCCAATCAAAAAGGGAATCAACACGAACTTACAGGCGTCGTATTATCGAACACCAGGGAACTTGAACATCCGACATATTAAACAAGCCTTCAAAAAATACTGGAGGCACGTGGCATCCTTAAACTAGGTGCTATTTTGTAAGTTATGATATCAAGCTCCAAATTAGTCAACATGAGTTGTAGGTCACCTCTTGCGCCATCAATTTAGTTCCTAGATTTTGTCAGTGATATTACCGTGTACTGTACAAACGTTCTAAGTTAAATATGTTCATAAAAATACTTAAAAAAAAACTTTGGTTGCCCATAAAGCCTTTGGGCTCCCCTTACAGATGTCAGTTTGCTTGCCCACTTATATTGTGTTGATAATCCAAAGGGAACTATTTGTCCCCGTTGAGACCACATTGACGTTACTAATAAAAATCTGCATGATGATCTTCCGCAAGCTACGGCTTTTATCTTTAAATTGTCATTTTTATACATGGTTGTTAAGGACAGTGTTGTTAATGCTCTCATTTTGATCCTATAACGTTGCTGCAATAATATAAAGTATGGTGATAAAAAGTATACATTTTGTGATAACTTGCCAAGAAATTAATAAAAATATGATGAATTAAGATAAAGATAAGGTAAATGTGATATGTAAAGGTTTGCACTGAAGTATTATTTGGTAAACGTCAGTAAGCAAATTAATTTTCGAATATCCATGGTAGAGAATTACGGTACATAGCTGAACGAATAGCACAAGATGAACGTTAATAAGTGGCGTAGGAGAATGCCTTCTCAAAGAGCTTTCTTCTTTTAGCTCTTTGATGACAGAAATGATGGTCAAACTTCGACTTGTATCGATTAGTAACACATGAATTTCTGATAGAAATGTTGGGCTATTAAATCCGTTTCTGCTGTAATACTTCGTCGCCAAAGGAGCCGAAATTAAAATACTAGCATTATGAAAATGTGCGACAACATCAAAACTCATTTGTATTACAATTTTTTTCATGTAGCGGAAGCTCGGAAAAGGCCTACGATTTAATTTTGTAGATCTCTCTCTCTCTCTCTCTCTCTCTCTCTCTCTCTCTCTCTCATACACACACAAACACACACATACGTCGACTATTCACATATCCCATATATAACGATAAAATTTCAATGTTTCTACCAATGGGTTCCTTTAATTTAAGAGATAAGTCAGCCTGGTTTGCTGAAATTCACCCGCAAGTATGTTAATGTTGCAAAGCTGTCACATGTAAATTGAAATAATTCTGAAGGAAAGTGTCTTCTGTTGTAGGTTATGCCTGATTAGCTTTTATAGTTTGGGAAACGATGCACAAATTTAAAAAGGCGTTGTTCTTTTGCTGCTCTTAAAGCCTAAGCTGGTCTCATGCTAATTTGATGATAAGTATGAAGTCTACAAAATACAGTAAAATGCTATCTACTTTAGCATTCACATTTCAGGTTTCTTGGTGCACTTCAAGAGATCACAAATTTTTGCATGGTGCATTAATTTGTATAAATTCAAGTTCGAATAGACATATTCAGTATTGCAAATGTTACCATTTTATGGCTATATTACTTTAGGTATTATTGTTATTGGGAAAGATTCGCTACTTTCATGAAAAATTTGCTAATTGTGTCAGAAAGTAACGAAGGTGCTTCGGATATTCATGGAAATGTTAATATTCTTATTCAAGTTTTGATATATTAACATACGGATATATTAAATCTATTTATTACGTAATTATATTCAAAATAATACTATGGTTTAAAAATAAAAGTACAAATTACACATTAAAAAATAAAATTTATATATATCAAATTCTGACGTTAATTTTGCTGCTCAGGATCTTATGTCCGAAAGTACCGAAAAGAACATTACCTCTCGTGTAAGTTGCTATTTACGCTCTACAAAAAGTATGTTATTCATTACTTTATATAGTTATTTTTGCCTTAAATAGGTAAAAAATAGGTAAAAATTTGTTTAAATAAGTTAACCATAAAGGGTATAACATAAAACTTTAAGCCCAATCTTAAGCCACAGACGAACAATTCAACTATGCCATAGAGATATATAAAATTAAATGTAGCCTCATAGTTGTTAAATAGTTTGCAGCCATACCAGTATTTGCACCTTACTTTCGTAGAGTTTTAAATAATCTTATTAGAATACAAAACTGTAAAACCCAGAGCATTAACAATAACTTTGCATACTGAGACGACAGGAAGCTGTGGAAATAGAAAGAACAAAGCGAAGCTCCGTATATTTTTGTTTACCTAATTATGCCACAACAAAGCGAAAAATGTTAGGTATTTGGTTCGATTCCGGAATCGTCACTGAGTTACATAGTCAATGCATGCATTTATAATTCATCTCTTCAACGCATTTTGCTCAGCAGATAGAAAAGTTACGCGGAAAATCTCAGTAAATCATTCGTTATCCATGAGGGATCGCGCTGCTTTAGGCCTAGGTTTCTCTTAATTTCCATCAAGCTATGTCTTTGATCTTTTACTATATTGATATGACAATATGTACCACCAGGCTATTCATATTTTGTTTCATAATTTTTAAAGCATTTGTTGGAATTCCTTTCTTTCTTCCTCTACCAATGGGAAACTTCCTCTTCGGCCAATAAGAAAACCAGTCTCTCGGACGCTGACGATGGTGGAACAATAGTCTTTGGGTGGAACCGTGGAAGACCCTGAATGGCTACGAGCCTAAGACGAGGAACCGCCATGATGGTAGTCAATGTGTCCGGTCCCGTATGTCGAAGACCAGCCACTTGACATTGTACGTCTGTGTTTCGAAGTTATTTGGGTGTGTTAGTTATCGGTATTTTCATAAGAAGGTAAGCAAATGTTTCAAAATCCAAATTAAACGAAACCAGGTTGTAATAGAGTTGAAAGAGTGGTTGAAGGCTAGGTAAAAGCGAAATTGTAAAATGTCGCAAGTGACTGATTCGACTTTTTCTTCAGGCTCTTGGTATTTCTAGAGGAATATTTTAGACCAAGGTTCAATTGGCACTTGACTGATAAACAAACTGTTTCAGTGCTTAGCCTAGTGCTTTTAGTTGAAATGTAGCCGCAACCCACACGTGGGCTTGGCCTAGTTTTAACCTGGTTCTCTCTGGTTTCAACTAAGGCATTTCCTCTGCGCTCTGCAAGTTCGAATTTAGGGTGTTGTTAATTTGCACAGTATGATATTTACGAAAGACTTGGAATTTTTGTAAATTTAAAAATCAAACCAGGGGACTTTCACAAGCCGGAGTTGAAAATAGCCAATAATGTGTTAATGTGTGCGTTTAATTTTTCTGACATTTTCATTTGCAAATGGCCAAGACAACCGCACAAAGGAACTGATGCATTAGGTTAGATTAGATGTGGTTGTTTAGGTCACTTGCTAACAAAACGTATGTTGGAAACGTTCAAAGCACACGTTAAGACAGGAAAATATTTTCAAGGCCAAAATAGTAGCAAAATGGTTTAAAGTAAGTTTACCAAGTGAAAGTTTTTTCGCCTTAAAATATGTAGAATGAACATTTTTTAAGTGTATTTGCTGTTATTTCGCTTTTCCAGTTTATGATGAAAAAACTTCATGGAGATGTTTAGCCATGACAGGATAGCTCCTGCAAGCTGGTTTCAAGAACATCACCCATCTCATGTGACTGTGCGTGCTTGGGTTTCTTACATCCGATCAATGAGAACTGCCTTGCCAGTCCATTGACATTTTTGTAGTTGGGCTAATAGGCTTCACATGTATGGGCTGTTTCACATTGACTTATGATATTCTCTGATTCATCTTCAACCCAATCCAGCATTCATAGGCCTTGAATTTTACATGATTTGGTGAAGGTATGCAGACCTTGCTTGGAATTCACAATTTTGAATCATGACAGCAAACATGACAATGTCTTTTTGCTCTAATTGTGAGGTGAAACAGAGTGGAATTGTTTGAATTTTTGTGAAGTGTTAAATAACAAATAGCCTATACCCCAATGTGTAAGAGCATTGTCAAGTTAATGGATAAAGGATTCCATTGCAACAACTGTATTGGTGGTTCAACAGTGGTTAACATACCCAGGACAAAGCTGCTGAACGGGTTTGTGTGTTGAACCATGCTGTTAATGGCTGGTACAGTTTTTGCTGGGAAATGGTGTTGTACCATATAGACTTGAGTACTGTGCATACTAATGTTAAAGAAAATATGATAGGGGTAGGGAAATTGAAGGAGCGTGAGTATTTGGTGGTGCTGTAAAAGTCAAAATTCAACCAAAATGGATCTTAGTTTGACCTCACTAAACCTGACCTAACCTAACCTCTTTGGTCCTGGTACCTGAATTAAAGCATGGAACCCTAGTTGAAAAATTAGCGAGTGGATTCTTCCCAGCACTAAAATGATTAGAAATTGAGGGCTGCTTTCACTAAATTGTTAAACATTCGTAAAATTTTTTGGACACGACACAGGCTGCTATACAAAATAATGTTACTGGTGGAATGCAAGAGGTGATACTCTGAAGTACAGCTGCCAAGAAGTGTTTGACAAGTATTTTGCCTTCCACTTCTTCAGAAGACTAAATCCTCAAATTGACACTAGGTTTCATGTGTTAATTGGATGCAGCTATTACCTTATAACCACCACCCATATTTCCTGTCAAAGTAAATGGTAATCTTACCATCCAATATCCTAATTAGGTTCTTGAGGAATGTTGTTAGTTTAAGGTTAGGTTAAGCAAAAAGTAGGTTAGTATGTATCCGTGTTAAAAGGGAAAGATTTGGGGCATCCACCATCCACCCAGGTCAGGGAAGGTTAAGAGTAAAGTTAGCTGGCATGCACATGTGTTAGAATGGTGGAGGATGGGGTGGAGAGGGTCCAGTGGCTAATCTCTGTCACGGTCTGGACTCAAAACCCTAGGTCAGGTAGGTTAGATTTAGGGAGGTTAGGCTAATATCCACTTGTGTTAAACTTTGACTTCTTTTGGAAGTTTGGCAACAATGCCATGCCCCCCAATAGGTTCTTGCTCGGAGAAAGTATTATCAGTGACCTAGGAACAACACCTCTTCCAATCCACACTAGTATTTGAGGAAATTTCAAGTCCAGGGGCTAAAACCCTGTCCAGGTAAGGGCCAAAAACCCTAGGTTAGGTTAGGTCAGGTTTAGCGTGGTCAAACTAAGATCCATTTTTGTTGAATCTTGACTTTTACAATTTTGGCAATAACGCCAGGCCCACCAATAGGTTCTTGCTTGGAGAAAGCATAATCAGTGACCTTGGAACAACAGCTCTTCCAATCCACACTGATATTTGAGGAAATTTCAAGACACTAGATAACAGCACTATAGTGAAAGTAACAGGTATTTAACCAGAGATTTACTAAGTCAGTTTACATGCTGGAAGAAAGCACATTTGAAATCTATACCATTGTTAGTACATTTTCTTTCATTTTTTATAATTTTTACAGTATTGTTTCAGTATCATAAGTGTCTGTCTTCCCAATAGCATAAGGAAGAACTCCAGCACTGTACAGAACTAGGTGATACACAGTGCCCCCAAAGAAAAGTTACTGCCAATCCCTTTGAAGCATAAGAATATACTTGAAATTTAGCAGTACTGTACAGCCAAAGTAATCTAAAGAGTCAAAGTTGCACAACTGTGCTAAAGCAGCCATGACTATGAGCTGGAGCAGGTATTTTTTAAACCAGTGCTTGATTTCCAAAATTCCACAATTGGTGAAACTTAAACACAAGAACCAGTCAGGTTTCAGCTATTCACATGTACCCACACTTCCCTGTGAAAATAATGGCGTTCAAAATATGCTAGCCCTCCTTACCCACAATATACTGGGACAAACAAAATTTGATTGGGAGCTTCATGACTAGGGGAGCACAAACAAAGAACTTAGAAAATTCCCAGGTAACGTTTGTCAGTGAATATCTTGGCAACAGTATGTTTGTTGTTAAAGTTAGTGTGATTTTCAAATTGATCATATTAAGAAGACAAATGAACACAGCTTATTGAGTAAAATAAGATTGAAATTTTCTATACTGTAATGGGATTCCTGTAGAACTGAAAAATGCTACTCATTAATCATTTGTGGAAAGCAATTCTTCAAATGTATGATGTAGGTATGACCACCATCAGCAGCAATTATTCTTATGAAAGGTAATTGGTGTAATGGTTAAAGAATCATAATACGAGTACATAGTTAGGTAACTAAGGTTGAGAACTAGGGGTTTAGAATTTATGAAAGTTAGAGTAAAAGTTTTTAAGAATTTGAGCTTATTTGATCCTCTGCATAATGCATGTACAGTAGTTGTTGAAATAAACTATGGCCAATTTATTGCCATAACTAGCTTACCGGTTGCCACTTCATGAATTCAGGTGTATGATTTCCCATTTTACAGCACGTTAGCCTTCAGTTTTGCCAGTGGTGTCTGGCCTGACTTCTTAAAATTAAAGGCATTATCTGTATAGTTGTTGCTTAGGTATAGATTTATCAATTGAGCCACTTTATGCCAAAATATTTCCCGCCAGGTGTCACTATCATACCTGTTATTAGACATAAAATCTTAGGGAACACTGGTTTTTGTATGTTTGTCGGCCATAGTTCACAAGGCCACATCAGGCCTCTTAATCTTTTCAATGCCTTACTCTCAGCGTCTTCCCCTAAGATGTGCCATAGTGCAGCGGCCTCTGCTGGCATAAAGCTGGCTGAATCTAAACTGGCCACAGTGTATTTTGAAGGTGTATCAAAGTTGATTGATACTTTGACATATGATTTGCAGCCCCAGCAGTCATGATGCAGTACTCCTGAGCGTAATATGAAACACAAGAGGATACTTCCAAAGTCTTATGTCTGAATGCCCAATTGAAGCTTTGTTCACATTGTTGCTTATATTGTTTAAGTGTGGATTTGTTTGTGTGTGTTTTTGTTGTATGGTGTGTCTTTTTGATAATCATACTCTATTCAAGAAAGGGAACTTTGTTCAAAAAATTCTTATACTGTATACTGTACATTGAGAAAAATTTTTCAATGTAGGTAAAGCCAGTAGTGGGGAAAACATGAGGTTTCTCTACCAGAAATCAGTAGACCTGAAACTTTATTTTTTTTTAAATATTTTTTATATTTTTAGTAAAACTGCCTTAGTGCACATACTAGTTATATAAGAATATTAAGTCCATTGCAGCTTATTTTACTTTTTCTTGCAAGTTCATTAAATCTTCAGAACTGACCAGAGAAGTATATTCTGCTAACTGAAATGTATCCCCCTGACAGTTGACAGTACGTTTAGTTTGAGGACTGTGAAATGGCTGTACAGTCCTCAGATTACTGTACAGGATTAAAAATGGCCCTTATGGTTACCTTACTCTCTAACCATGAAGATCCTTACTAAATGTTATGTAAGGATTTGCAAAACAGTTCTGAAAATTATCAAGGAGTCATGTTCTAAGGAATGACGCCAAATAAGATGGTTTAATTGGCTGTAAGTGCAAATGGTTTAAGTGGTCAAGTTGTAAAAATCATGATTTGCCTACTTTAGTCATTGGTGACTTAAGGTCCGTCTTTTTTGTAACTTCAGTTTAGCAACATTTAATCATGTAAACAAGAATGAGAAGGGTTTCTGTAGGTTTACAAGAAAGTATCCTATAGTACTTTCTAGTGGTTTATGACAGTGTACTTCAGTCTGATGGAAAGTGTACTTCAGACTTTTGGTTGGGCTGATATTTTAAAGTGTTCTGTTAAACACTGTTTATGATACAGTACATTGTAGGAAATTGTATTGAATAGAAAAGTTACACAGATTTGTATAGATGCAAGATTTTAACTTTTTACTGACCTTTTATGGAAATGTAAGTCTCAAGGAATACAATAAAGTCTCTTTAATTTTGGATAGCAACCATAGTATACTTGAATGAGACTTTAATTCAATCAGCTTTAACTGGTCTTATTAGTAGAATCATAAGTAAAAGTGAGGCAGGCCAAAGTCTGGCCTAGAAGAACAGATTATAGGTACAGTATTAGGAAATGTAAACAAATCAGAACTACTGGTTGGTGGTGAGGATACTAATGGCTGTAGAATGATAGTTGCCCTGAAAACTGAAGTAAGAAACTGGCTTTGGAATTGAGGTTGGATGATGATATAACAAACTGTACATTCACACACAGCTAATGGCTGTAGAGTGATAAGGTAATTATCTGATTGGCTTTCTAGCCTTTGGGATTTGCTCTCTCTGCTGATTTGAGAAAATTTCTTTAGTTTTCTGTGAGTAAAGTGAACTTGGTATCAGAAATTTCACCATGCAATGTCACCTAAGTGAGCGCACTATTTACCACAGTGCATTAAAGTACTTTATTAAAGCCATCTATATAGTCTGTAGTTTTTTACTATTTTTTTTTCTTTCTTTCAGGAACAGTAGATAGGTTATATGGAATTTTACCTAGTCTGGATTAATATTTGCTTGTAAGCAAGAAAACATTCAGGGTTGTCAGATCACCCAACTTTGAGCTGGAAGTTTTAAATTTGGTTTACAAACAACATATGACCTTAGAACAATCTTTTGAGAAAATGGTCTTGCCAATCTGTCTGTAAAACAAGGTATACATATGCAGGAATGCTCAGTTTCAAAATTTGTATTTGGTTTTTAAGGCACAATCCACTAAAAAATATCTGCAAATGAGGAGCTGTTTCTCATGGTATAAAACCATAAAAAATTTGCAGTTTGATAACATTGGAGTGAATCCGTCTCAAGTCATGAAGAATTCTTCAGGATTGAGGTCCACAGAATTCAGTCTGGAGCTTATGATTCCGAATTTTGGTTTGATCATTTAGGCCCAGTATGAAAACCATGGGGTGAATTGGAACAGGCAAGATTTCTGAATCTAATTTGGCCAGTTTGTCTCCTTGTGTCAAATGCATAGATAGTCAGGATCATGTAACTTTTCTGGACTTGATGTGGCCAGTTTCTCTTGCAAACTAATAAGAATTAGGATAAAGTCTCCAGAATTTGAATTTGCCAGATGTCATCTTCTGCAAGTGATGAGTAATTAGTTAGGATTTTTAGGCTTCTGAATGTGATTAGTAGTTGTGCAACATTTTGCATACCTTAGAGAATAAATCAGAATAGTCTAGTGTACTGAATTTAATCTGACCAGCTAGCTACTGTACTGCAAAACAAATAATAAATCAAGATCATCAAGTCCTTAAAGTTTGTCCAGTTCCCCTACAAACCACGCAAGAAACCAGGGTGAGTCAGACTAAATAAAACCATATTAAGCCAGCCAGAAATCATATACTGTACAAGACAAACTACACACAATCAAGTCTTCTGAATTAATCTTGTCAGTTAGTTACCTGCCAACTATGAATGAACGGTCAATCAGGATATTCACATCTGAATCCTGTAATCCCCAAAGGAGTAAATCTGCAATCCTGTAAGGATGAAGTCACATGCAAACCCTGGTGGACAAAATTGCTTGCAAATCCTGAAAGATGAAGTCTCCAGGCAAACCTTGGTGGATTGAGTTACTTGCAAACTGGTGGTTGAAGTTTCATGCTAATTTTGATAGATGAATTTTCATGGAAACCCTGATGGATGAAGTCTCTTGCAAACACTGATGGATGGAGTTACCTTCAAACTGATAGATGAAGTCACCTGCAGATTTGGATGGGTGAAGTCAGCTGCAAACTCTTATGAAATAAGTCTTTGTCTCCTGCACTGGTGGATAAAGTCATCTGCAAACTTTGAAGGATGAAGTCACCTACAAAATGATAGATTAAGTCTCCTGCAAACGATGATGGAATAGTCTGGATAGTAAATTTGCCTAAGTTTTACGAGCCCAGTAAGTCTTATGACAATCCATGAAGAATTAGTTATATAAGATGGCAATCCATGAAGAATTAGTTATATAGGATTGTCAAGTCTTTCAGAATTTGATCTGGCAACTAAGTCCTCTCCTGCGAACCTTGATGAATAGAAAGCCATCTTAAAAATACCCAAGACTCAAGTATGTCTTCTACAAATGACTAGACCAAAGTTTGTACTGCAAACACCCTAGACCAAAACATCAGTCATCAGACAGAGGCTGTCTGATGACAATGCCAAAGACAGAGAAATCTGTTTGCTGCAATTACCCAAGACTCATAAAGTCTCTCTCTGTTGCCCACAAGTCTGTCTTTTGCACACATCCAAGACCCATAAGTGTGCCACAGTCACTTTGGCAAAGACACAATGTGGATCGTCAGATCATCTTAATTTGATCTGGCTTATTAATATACCAACCTCTGTAGTGGACTTGAGCAACTATGGGTAAGAAGTGAATTTTATTTATGAAAGTTATGATTGAAATAAAACAAGTAAAAAATGCGCCAAAGTTTCTTCAGCGCAATCAAGTTTTCTGTACCTCATATAATCAAGGCCACCGAAAATAGATCTTTCTTTTGGTGGTCTTGGTATAATGCTGTATGAGCCATGGCCCATGAAACTCGAACCACGGCCCACATCATTGCCAGAAGCACGATAATGGCTAACTTTAACCTTAAACAGAATTAAAACTACTGAGGCTAGAGGGCTGCAATTTGGTATGTTTGATGATTGGAGGGTGGATGATCAACATACCAATTTGCAATTCTCAGTAGTTTTTAAGATCTGAGGGCGGACAGAAAAAAGTGCCGTCGGACATAAAAAGCCGGCACAATAGTTTTCTTTTCTGAAAATTAACAAGTTGTTTAGCCCTATAATTTTCACTTTGTATATTTATTGGGAATGGTGTTGTATTTGATTAGAAACTTTTGGGAATAGAAAATTTTGACCAGGCAGTGTATTACAAAGTAACTTTATTCCAGTGTAGGAATTTGAAAGTATGGTTTTTCAAAGTATTTTTATCTTTATTTTAAGCTTTTTAAAGTTTATACATTGCTAACCTTATTGTCTCTTTTCAGTTGTAATTGTGGCCTGGTGATTGGCGAAGTAACAGTCGTTTTATATTGGGACAGCATCATACAAGTTTGAATTTTTTAACATTAGACATGATCTGCAATAATAATTTTCAAGAAAGCCTTCCAGAACTCAGCAACACCATGGAAGTTTTAAACCAAAGTATATTTGGTGTAGATGCACACGAGTACATTGTCAGAATTTACTTTTATCCAGAACTGACATCTTCATCTTTAAGAGAAAGACCATTATTTTATTTGTTATTAATGAAGATAAGATGCATTTTACATCTCAAGCTTGTGAACAGATCCTTAATTATACTGCAGTCCAGTACATTAGTTTTTCTACAGTAAGATTTGGGATGTAGTAAATGTAAAACTAGTTTGAAATACGTTTATTTGGGATGGCTCTTACCTACTGTTAAAGTTAGCTTATATCTCTGTGCTGATAGGCGAGTCAGCGTTCAAACAAAAGATCGAATGGCTGCCCAGATGACTTGTCTGGTAGACCTGTTCTCCACCAGGTCTGTTTCGAATGTTTTAGCTCATGTCAGAATTCTCCTTGCCGCCATTGTGTATAGGCTCTTGTTGGTGTTTCATGGCTGTTTGCTGCTATCACCATACTGTATATTTATTTTTCCTAGGATGCCTCCACTGGAAAGAAGGCTAAGAACGTCAGGATCTGTAGGAATGATTACTGTGTTAGCAAGATGTTGATTTTTTAGGAGACACACTGTTTACACTGGCTGCAATGGTATAAAGTGTGATCTTGAGAACAGATGTGAGGAAGTAGGGACTTTTGAGGGCCTTTCTGTTTTAAGTTCGTTAATATAGGAAGAGAAGGTAAGCAGATATATTGCGAAAGCAATTAGTTAGGTCAGGTTATCAACCAGTCATTTCTCCCCCTTCTCCAGGTCCTTCATCTGTAGTTATCCATACTCAGTCTAGCCTTTTCCTTTGCTGATGCTTTGGTTAATACTGAGGCTTCCTTTGTAGCTACGCCTTCCACTCCCCTTTCGGTTCAGGAAAAACGTATTGAGAATTTAGAACAGGACGTAAACCTTATTTTGATCAGTTCAAGGTTTGTCTGAATTGGTTAGGGAACTGGTCTGCCCCCATAGTGGAAGAATCCATTTAGGGAGACAGGTCTGTACTCAGGCAATGTGTCTCTGTGCCTCTGTTTTTCACACTTAGTGTAGTATACCGTACTGCGTTAGCCAAAAGATCTTTTTAGTAAACATTTAATCTTCACTACATACGTAACTTCTGCCGCCATTGGCACTTAGTATTAGGTTCTTAGCACCAATAGGACTAATTATATAGGTATAGACAGTGTAATAAAAATGTCTGTAGTAAGTTTTAATTATTCTTTTAGTCGATTGTTTAACCAATCTCTTCATCTTTTGCTCATTCTAAATCCTGGTACCCCTCGATTTGGGACCACCTTGACGTGTTGAGGGGGCTCTTGAACCCCAGGAATCTGTTCCGGGTTTTGAATCTAAGAGTCCCATATACTGTACCATTATATTTTTCTTTGAATTAATTTTTGTGGAATTTTCCACTCTTGCAAAAATTTATTGGACCTGATAAACAGGAAAAGATATCATAAATGGGATCGGGTTTATATCCGAAGCTAAATAGTGGGTACTGTGGTAGGACCATCAGCTGCCCGATAATGTTCGGACCTGAGAGGTATCAGGTGGAACTATTCTTTAGGGGGGTCCGGTTCTGGGGATAGGACTCTCGGCATTCAATCTGGTTTGCCCATAACATGATTAGAGTGGGGATGATAGTATTCTTGTAATACCTTTGGTCCTAGCAAGTGGGATTGGCTTGCACTTGGGCCACTATAATCATGTTGTGCCATCCCTTGTGGGGTAGGGTAGGGACGTGGACATTTGGGTGTCAGTTCTCACTTGTGCCATTGGTGGAAGAATAAACTCCATGAAAGGCTAATGGTATCTTTTTAAGGTTTTCAGGTTTATTATTATTTTTTTTTTTTTTACCTCTCTCAGATCTAAATGTCTAGCATTTATAAGGATTCGAGTGCCCCTGGACCCTCTGATGGTGCTTTTCGGGCATAGTTAATGACCTCTGCACCCACCTTGGAGATTGAAATTTCTCCAAATGTTGATGACCTGTCGAAAAATAAATTGACAAATAACAAATATCCTGATCCCCCTCCTGACTTCCCCTCCCCTGGACCCTCTAGCCTTGCTTCATTGATGACAACTTCAAGCAAGACACAGACTTCTCTAAGAAATCTTCATCCAAAATTAAATCCACAACACAGCCAGGTTGTGTAAAAAATTTGAGAACACTCCATATCGAAGACTTACCAGTCTGTTGTAATTATGAAATGATCCCAACAGCTCTGTTGTAATTATGAAATGATCCCAACAGCTCTGTTGTAATTATGAAATGATCCCAACAGTTCTGAAATCATTTGGAACTGTTGTAGAAATCAGGATGAACTTTATTGATATTGAATCTAAATGGGAAGCGTGGGTTACCTTTAATATCCATGATGAGGCTGTAATGGCTAGTAGTATGATAAATGCCATACAAATAGGTCAGGCCACAGTATGAGGAGCCTTAACAGACAAAGTTCCCAAAAACATGGACGTTTATGTGCCATCTAAATGGGCTCAGGATAAACCAGAGAGAAACCGGAATGCAGAAGTAACCTCCTATGTGGGTGGTAGCTTCAGCCAAGGAGGAAAATAAAAACTACTATAAATTTTGCAGGACTCTTAAGAAAAAGGTAGGAGGAATGAAGAGTGGTGATATATCTCGTTTTGGGAAGAACACCATTGTTTAAGCCCCACTTAAGCTTTAGTTATGGGAGAGGGGAACTATTTGATAAAGACCTTTACGACATGACAGAAGAAATTCTAGAACTGAGTCCCACTTCAGTTTGGAGAGTGAAAAAGGCAGCTATTGCCAACATGACCATTTTAACCTTCGTACACTCTGAAGTACCTTTTCATGTCATATTTGAAAATGAAAGGGTACGAGTACGTCCTTTCCAGCAACAACCAATGCAGTGCTATCATTGCTTTTAAGTTTGGCCACCCATCAAAATACTGCAAAAATGCTAAAATTTGTATAAACTGCTCTGGTGTCTATCCTGATGATGATGATGAATGTAATAGAAAAGCAAAATGTGTTAATTGTCAACAATAACAAAAATTGTAAAATTTACAAATTTGAACTGTCTGCACTGAATACAGTAAAGCCAATGCAGAGCACATAAGTACTGTATCGGTTTTGCAGAAAGACAATTAGGACAACAACTTAGGAGCTATGCTCAAGTTCTTAAGCCACACCCCCTATCTACCACTAGGGGTGCAGTGGCAGCACCCTCTAATGTAGCAGGTGCATCATCCCTTGTGGTAGTGGCCCAGCCATCTGTGTCAGGTGCTCGGCCTGTTGAGGCTAGAGCACAATCCTCCAAGGAGGATAAGATGGCACTTAACCCAACCACCTTTGAATTCTCTGCCTGATTTAATGGAGACTGAGGAGAAAAAACACCAAAAGAGGAGACGTTCCCCCTCATCCCCTCCTCCAGTTAAACATGCATCACTTAGTAATAGATACGAAGTACTGAGCTCGATGCAAGAACCCCAGCCTGAATTTAAACAAATTGACAAGAAAGGAAACAAATTGACACCAGTAAATCAGCAGATAATAAACCAAACCTGTCAAGACCCGTCCTTTCCAAATCATCTCTTGATAATACTCATAAACAAAGAGAGTAAATGAGAGGGCTCCATCCAAAGGGCCTGCCACCAAGCCCAAAAATTAGTTTTGCAGGTCAATACTACAATGGAACTGTAGAGGTCTCTTAGGGCTCAAAGTGAAGAGCTGAAGGTATTGCTCCATGACCATGGCCCAGTTATTGTGTGTCTCCAGGAAACTAAGCTTGGAAGCATACAATATAATCCTGGGTTAAATTACAGCATATATAATTCTCCACCACCAATGCACAAGTCATTGCAACACACTGTGCTATCAATTAATACTCATCTCCAAGCTGTAGCAGTAACTTTCATTTTGGACAAGAAAATTACAGTTTGCGCCATCTATCTTCCTCCTGACTTGGATTTCACTTACAATGATATTCATTTACTGATCAATCAGTTTCATACTCCTTTCCTCCTCCTTGGTAATTTTAATGCTCGCAACCCCATATGGGGTGGGAACACGACAATGCCAAGGGTAGGATGTTGGAGGATATTATGGATGATCATAATTTCACTGTATTCAATAATGGAGCCATGACTCTTATCATAACATCTACTCCAGTACTTATTCGGCTATCGATCTGAGCCTTTGCTGATCTAGTGTTCACATTGATTATGAATGGTCAGCAAATGAATATCCAAATGGGAGTGACCACTTCCCAATTCATATAAAAACAGTTAAGAATAAGTCCTCTGGGTCACCTCCCAAATGGAAGGTAGATGAAGCAGACTGGAAGAAACTTTGGGAGTCTGTTCTCTTGGACAAGAACGTAAAATCATTTCCATCCATCTCAGAGGCATATAATTACTTCAGTGACACCACCATCAACAGTGCAATTGCCTCTATTCCAACAACAAAAGGGAAGCCCTCTAGACCAGCAGTTCCTTGGTGGAACAAAACCCGAAGTATTATGAGAAAGGTCACTAGAAAATGCTACAAAAAGTATAAGAGCAGTGGAACTGTCCAAGCCCAAGTTATTTACCAATGTGCTGTGGCCAAGCAAAATAAATATTTTAAAAAAGCAAAACGAGAGTCGTGGATGTACTACATTAATGGCATTAGCTCAAAAACACCATCCAAAATGATTTGGAAGAAAATTAAAAACTAAATGGCGAGTTTGTCCCTGAACCTCTGCCTACCCTTAAGATAAATGGTGACCTAATCACCCAACCAGAGGGGGGTCGCAGAAAAATTAGGAGAACATTTCTCAAGAATATCGGGTAGTGAGAACTACTCTCTAGAATTCCAAGACATTAGAAATGCCCAGATTTCTCTTGAGCTAAGTGAAAATAATTTTGAACCATATAATGCAAAATTTACACTGCAGGAACTCAAAGAAGCCTTGCAGAATACCAAACCATCAGCCCCTGGTGAAGATAAAATACTTTATGAAATGCTGAAACATCTCCCAGAAAAGTTAAAGAAATTTCTTGTAGATATAATAAATGAAATCTGGGAAACTGGTATTATTCGTAAGAACTGGAAATTATCATTAATTCTCCCTATGAAGAAACCAAACAAAGATCCTGCTTTACCCAGCAGCTACAGACCAGTAGCTCTCACCAGTTGTGTTTGTAAGTTGATGGAAAAGATGATTAACACCAGACTTGTCTGGCACTTAGAAACAAATAAATTGCTGTCTCCATTCCAGTTTGGCTGTAGGAAAACTAGATCTACTTTCGATCCCTTTCTCAGGCTCTCAAACCAAATACAACATGGTTTTGCTAAACAGAGCCAAACAATAGGAGTTTTCTTTGATTTGGAAAAGGCATATGACACCACTCGGCATTATGGTATTTTTAAAAAGTTGTATACGATGGGCATTAAAGGGAAATTGATCAGATTTATAAATTCGTTTTTATCAGAAAGATATATAAAGGTAAGAGTTGGGAACCTTTCTTACAAGAAGAGGGAGTTCCTCAGGGTAGTGTCCTTAGTGTCACTCTCCTTGCTGTTGCCATTAATGGAGTATTAGAAAAGATACCACCAGCAAAAGGCCCTGTATTTATAGATGATTTGGTTCTGTACTGCACAGGATATGATGCAGCATCTACTATCAGATTCATGCAAAGAGCCATCGATAAAGTAAGCGAGTGGTCTAATGAGCAAGGGTTTCGATTTTCCGAATCTAAAACTGTTGCTGTTCAGTTCTGCAGATGCTGAACTAAGGAAACCATTCTAACATGTACCTTAAATGGAATTATTTTACCCTACTCTACTGAAGTGAAATTTTTAGGAATGGTCTTTGATGAAAAGCTCACTTGGAATAATCATATTGACCAGTTAAAAGTGAAAGTGAAGAGATCACTAAATATTTTAAAAGTAGTACAGTATCTAATTTTGATTGGGGTGCTGATAAGAAATCGTTGTTAAGGCTTTACAATGCAGTATGTTTATCTAAGTTAGACTGTGGCTGCCAAGTTTACTCATCTGCGTCAAAGACTAAACTTCAGGAATTGGACGCTGTGCACAATATGGGCTAAGGAGCACTGGTGCTTTTAGAACTTCCCCCATTGAGAGTATTTATGTGGGCTCCCATCAGCTACCACTGGATTTAAGGAGGCATGTGCTAGGTCTGAGACACCATGCAGCTGAATAGCTCGAAGGAGAATCCTCCTTTTGAGATCTTAAAACAGTGTGACTTAGGTCTTTTTGGACCTAGATCTTCAGTACCATTTCAAATCAGACAGCTGGGTGAGCTGGAGGATAAAAGCATAAAAATGCAGAAGATCCTACAAGTTAAAACATCCTGCTATCCCTCCATGGTTTATTCCAGCAGTAGATGTCTGCATTAAAGAGACAAAGAAGAAAGATATCCAGAAGAAGAAGTCAGAAACAAGTTTTTGGAGCATGATGAGAGGCATGTAAATGACAGGAAAATCTATACTGACGGATCAAAATCGGAAGATGGAGTAGGATGTGCAGTGGTATGTGAGGGGGAATCATATATAAAAGTTATCAGACTCCTCATCCATATTCATTGCTGAAGCAACAGCCATAGTTGATGCTTTAAATCTTGCATCTGGTAAGAAATTTAAATCCACAGTAATGTATAGTGACTCAAGGAGTGTTTTAGAAGCCCTAAAGAAGTTTAACCCTACCCGTCCCTTAATTCAGAAGGCTGAGGAATGGCTTTTTTATCTGTCTGTTCTCCACAAATCAGTAAAGTTTTGTTAGACTCCTTGGCACACTAGTCTAGAAGGGAATGAACTCTCTGATAGTAAAGCAAAGGATGCTGCAAGATGTGATTTCTTAACTAATAAGGTGCCACATTTGGATATGCGTCCAGTTATCAGACGATAATTCGTACAGAATGGCAGCAGAGATGGACTTCCCCCATTTTATCCACAAATAGCAGGTACAGAAACATTAGAAAAAGTATCAATATTTGGAGTTCAGGTTTTAATCGTAACATAAGATTTGAGATCATCCTAACACGGCTTAGGATTGGCCATACCCACTTTACTCATAGCTATATTTTAGAGGGAGCCAGTGCCCCAGTTTGTGCTCACTGTGGTGGTCAGCTATCCGTTAAGCACGTGCTAGTGCACTGTCCTAAATTTAATCAACTCAGGGCAAAGTGCTTACTAACTGAGAAGACTATTTTAGAAATTTTAAATGATGTTGAGGTAGATAGCCTTATGGGTTACCTGAAAGAATCTGGTTATTTTAATGAGATATGATCTTGGTATATTTAATAAAGATTTCAGTCATTTTATATACTAAGTATATATTTTGAATATAGAAGTTTAATATATATTTATTTTTTGTTGGTTCTATCCAATATCATTCTTAATTTTTTACGTTCATATTTTAACACTGAATTTTACTAGTATGTCATCATTCACATATTCATTATCAAGCATATTATTAATTCATATATTTGCGAACTCAAGATTCGCGGACTCAAGTATTCGCAGATTTCTCTGTGGAATGTATCTACCCATTATTCATGGAAAATTCGCACATTCGTGTTATTTTTCACTGAGAAATATTCACTAATTACTGTATTTTCATATTTTCATGACTAAATGCACTTTTTGTGATAAAACTATTAAAATACTCAGGTATAAGCATTTTTAGAGGGTTTTTCTTGTGTTTAAACTATCGAAATAGGCAGTTCTAAGTGTTTTTAGAGGGGTTTTAAATATTTGCGGATTTTAGCTATTCGCGGGGATGGTGCGGTATGCATCCATTGCAAATACAGGGGGTTTACTGTACACTCCCTGAGCACCTGAATTTGCCCTTGATCTCACTAGCCTGAACAACTCTCAATTACCCAATCCCATTAGCAGGAAATTTTAACAGCCAGCGTTACCAACACTGCATGTAAAATCTTGTCACTTGAGCTAGCATAACAAACGGTTGGCAGCGCTGACACAGGTGCGTGCCGACACTCCAACCTTTGTCAATTGCTTTTTGTTTGTGCTGCTGGAGGGTTGTTTCCTTCTGCAGTGCGAGGTTTTAATCTTATTGCCCAACTTCTCTTTATATTTTGGACTTCTGGTGAAGACCTGGATTGTATTTACCAGTTTTTCTCCTGGATTTATTTCTCCTGCTTGGTTGCTGAGTTTTTTTTCTGGATATCTTCAACATGGAATGTCTTTTGGATCTAGACTCGCTGGTTCCCGGTCTCGATTGGTCATCATGAACTTTTTCACCTTCTACTACCGCGCCTTCAGCTTCGACGTCAACTTCGACTGGCCCTACGACTGTGGATGCTAGCGTTCATCGCTGCTTCTTCCTGCAAGAGACGGATGAGTACCTGAGACATGATAGACATTCTGTCAGGTATGTAGGAAGGTTAAGTGTGATGTGCAGACTCGTTGTGATGAATGTTCCGATTGGACGGCACAAGAGATGGAGGATTACATTCGTCATCGCAAGTCTTTGGGTAGTAAGGGTGGCAAACGTCGGTCAGATTCTTCGTCGCCTCAAGTGTCTCAGGCTTTTGCTACAGATCAGTTGATGGATTTAGCGAGTTCAGAGGTAGTCAAACAGAAAGAGGATAGGATTGCAAGTAGTATGGAAAATTTAATAGCTAGTGTTTTTCAACATTTCTCAGATAGGGATAGTAGTAGTGTTAGGATGTCTAATCCTCCTTCCTTTTCAGCTCCCCTGCCTGTTCCAGAGCCAGCCCTAACGTTTGCTGAGGGTAATGGAGAACCACAAGCCTCCAAGTGGGTAGGTTCTGCCGGCCCCCTCGCCACAGAGCAGACAGTGGAGGATCCCCCCCAACCTCCTTGTAGCATTGATAAATTTAATGTTGATGATGTTAGTCAGTAACAGGATCTAGGTGTGACAAAGAAGGATAGGTCTGGGTTAGGTGGCGAGGAGAAGGTATTAAGTGTGCAGTTGTTCTCTTGGGCAGGTTCCGGTTTCGGGTTCAAGTGGTTTTTTTTGCTTTGGCAAAAGTTTCGCCTTCATCGCTTCTTTTCGGTCTGGCTCCAAGTCTCCAGTCAATGTTTGAGTTCCGGTGGTGCAGAAACCTTCTGCTCTAGCTCCTAACTCACTTCCAACTGTTTCTGAATCTTCTACTGTAGTTTCCCCCTTCTCCGTGTTTACTACTCCTCCATCTAGTAAGGCGGATTCTGGTGTGTCTTATTGTCTTCTAAAAGTGGTTTGCGGGACCTGCAATTGGATGAGGCGGAATATAATGCGGATTTGCTGGGTCTTTCAAACAGGTACAGACTTTTGGTTACATTTTTTTTTTTTTCTGCATGTGCTATTTGCCTGTCTCCTGCCTTTCCTTCCTCACTACAGTCTTCTTCGGTAGGAGGGTCTTCTGGACAGGTGAAAACACAGTTTTGGCAGAACTTGGCCTCAGGCGTTGCATGTTCCATCCCTTTGGGTATGCGCAACCGCTTGCTTCCGCTTCAAGCGGCTGTTCCAGTAGTATCAGGTTCTTCACAGGGTTTTCCTGTCGCTTCCAGTTTGGGTTTGCGCTCCGTGGTTTTGGCAGGGCTTGCAGTACCTTCTTCGAGCAGTCCATGGCTTTCATCGCTTGCATTTTCCGCAGCGGATACTCTGAGCGTAGCTTTTACCTCTTTCATTCTCCCTCCTCCTTATTCATCTTCTTCCATCCCTCCGCAAGCGGTTTCGTTTGCGCATCCTCCCCCAGGGTTTAGCAATGGGGTTGGTTTCCTCTCACTTGTCTTCCCTTTGGTAACAATGTGGAATCGGCTCATGGTTTCCCGGTTCCTCCTCTTCTTCCCAGTGGAATCAACTATGCGGATTCAGCTCCGGGTACCTGGTTAGTTGTGGGCGTTCAGCCTTCTGGTTTTGGTGGTCCGCTTGTAGACTCTTCATCGTTGTCTGGGCTTCATTCAGTTCCTCCTCCTTCACCAGTCTTAGACCGTTCAGACATTGCGGAACAGGATTCTCACCCGGAGGTGCAGGAGATTCCGGCGGACTAAGAATGTTCTCTTGCCAGCAGTAACGATTACAGGTGCATGCTTGAGTATGTTACTTCTTGTACCCTCAAGCAAGAGCTCCGGACCTCCAGCATTCATCAAATCAGTCTTTTTTTTTTTTTTATGCCACTAAGCCAGCTCCTGCTTCTTTCTTGTGTGGGCTGGTTTGGTTTGATTGGGTTAGACAGGCTTTGGAGGAGGTGGGCGGTCATTTAGCATCGTTGGTGGTTTTTAATAGACAGGACTCTTCTCTTCTCTCTCTGCATAAGGCGATTTACGCAGTTCGAGGTAACCCTTCAGCAGGTGTCAGTTGCCACTCAACGAATCAGTTGAGGCAATCCTGTCTAGGTCTCCGGCATTGTCTCCACTTGTAGGAACTTCTCTAAGGGAAGCAGGTGTTTTGGAGGGTGTGTTGCACAGTCAGACTGAGGCTCCTTTGCTCTCTCTTTGGATGCTGTCAGGTTTAATGGGGTTCTTAAAGAGTGACGGCTAGGTCCCTTCAGATCCGGGACTGTTTGACAGCCTAATAACTTTGTCTCAATGGGTCTGGCGCACCAGGCGAATGCTTTGGCTTCGTCTACAATGTTTGGAACAAGAAAGACGAAATTTCTATCTTGGTCATCTTTCCCCTCATTATCCAGACGTTCATAAGAGGATATTGCCTAGAACACCTTAGCCTTAGCGAATTCTTTGTTCAAGGATGATGACGTGGCCAGTATGACAAACTTTGTTGCTTCTAACTCATGTCTCCAGTGTCAGCAATTATGGATCATTGAGGGTACAGAATGGTGAGGTATATAGACGATTGGCTGATCCTTGCCTCCTCTCTAGAATAGCTAGTAAGGGCGAAGGAATTCTTATTGAATCTATGCAGGATACTAGGAATTCATCTAAACTTTGCCAAGAGTTGCCTAGTTCCAACACAATCTATAACCTATTCAGGGATGAAAATTCTCTCTCTCCCTTTGAGGGTTTTCCCAGTCCTGGAGAGGATTAAGTCGGTCCTTCAGCTGGTAGAGTTGTTCCTGTCCAACAGGGAGTGGCCAGTACCAGCTTGGAGAAGCCTCTTAGGGAGAATGTCCTCTCTCTCTCTCTCTCTATCTCTCTCTCTTTTAATTCCAGGGTCTCTTCTCAGATGCATTCTCTTGAGGTACGTCTCAGGAATCGCTGGGACTTCCGCAATGAGAACGCAGTTAAAGTCGGAGCGATTCTTGCCTGTCAGATCATCTGTGGTGGTCAGAAGTGTATCTGACACCCAGAAGGTCAATAAATCTTCAGGAAATCAAGGCTGTAAAGGAAGCCCTCAGTTGTTTTTCAGTCCTAGTGCACAACAGAGTAGTGGCTGTGTTTAGTGACAATGTAACTGCCTTGTCGTATCTGAAGAACTTGTGGGGGGGAACAAGATCAACAGAACTCAGTACTATAGCACAGAGAGTCCTGAGAGGGTGTGAAGAACAAAAAGGTCTCTTCTTCCCCAATTTGTATCGGGGAGTCTCAACGTACTGGCCAATTCGTGAAGTCGCTCTCGTCAGGTATTGGGGGGAGAGTGGACTTTGGCTCAGGAACTAGTATGTCAGGTTTTCCGGAAGTGGCCAGCAACTGTGGACTTATTCGTGACATGATTAAATAATCGTCTCTCGGTTTATTTCCTCCATTCGGTGTCATTCATCAAGTAATCAAGAAATTGCGGGAGAGTGTCAAAACGTCTATGACACTAATAGCTCCTTGCTGGCCCCAACGCGCTTGGTTTCCGGAACTCCTAGAACTCCTTACGGAAGTTCCGATGTCCCTACCCATGCGAAAGATCTTCTCAGACGACCGCATTCTCACCATTATTATCCAAACCTTCGCATGCTGAACCTAGTTGCAAGGCGACTGTGGAGCGAGCAGCTAGACAGACCGGACTCCCTAAAGCTGTGGCTAGACAGCTTTCTTTCAGCTTGAGAAAGTCAACCCGTAAGCCTTAACAGGTTCAGCTGGACAATGTATAGAAGTTGGTGTTGTAAGGAAGGTCATTCCATCTCTAGACCTGCCATAGCCAAAATAGCAATTTTCTTTTATTCCTTCAGAAAGTCAAGGGTCTATTGCTGGCTACCGCTCAACGCTTAACGGTACACTTAGTTTCCATCTTCCTGAAATCTCTAATAGTAAGATAATCGATGATTTATTACGTTCTTTAAGATTGATCGTCCTCCATCTTCCTGAAATCTCTAATAGTAAGATAATCGATGATTTATTACGTTCTTTAAGATTGATCGTCCTGTCTTGCCGACTCAGGGCCCCTCCATGGGACTTGTCGGAAGTACTTCAGATATCTTTTGCTTTCCCATGCCTTTGAACCCACTGAAGCTCTAACGTTAAGACAACTGACTAAGAAGGTGCATTTTCTTACGGCTTTAGCTACAGCTAGAAGGTAGGGCGAGCTTCAGGCAGTTTCTAGGCTGGTTTCCTATGCGAGAAATATGTATTCGTCTTTCTTCCAGAATTGGTGGCGAAGACGGAGTCGGAGGGTAACCCTCTGCCTTGTTCGTTTAGGGTTCTTTATCTGCAAGAGTTTGTTACCAGCGATCCAGCGGAGATGTCTTGATGTCCGGTGCGAGCATTAAAGTCTGTTATCACAGGTTGAGAAACTACTCCTGCTTCCACGTACACTTCTTGTCTTTCCGCGGAATCCTTCCCGTCCTCTGTCAAAGAATGCAATTAGTTATTTTCTGAGGGAGGTGATTTCCCAGGCTTCTCAGGGCTCTTCTTCGTTGTCTTCAGCTCTGTATATCCCCGAGCACACAGTATTCGGAGTATGTCCACTTCATCTTCCTTTCCAGTGTTTACTTCCTTTTACTTAAGAGACGTTCAGTTTGCCTAGTCAGGGGGTTATTCTCATAGTCCACGTGTAGCGGCTAAGTCTGTTATCTAGGATGCATTCATTTAGCTGAGGTGGTATTCCCTTAGTGCGGAGGTTCCTAGGTTAACCAGATAGAGGAATTCACTTTTGTCCAATTTGTTTGGTTTTATGTACAGCCCTCCACAGGGATAATTCCCTCTCTGTCAGGCCCATGTACGTTTTCAAAATAAGGGGCTTCTTATATTTTATAATTGTCTTTCAGTGTTTCTCGTCAGTAGCATAGCTCATGCAGAGTAGGAGAGTCTTTAGTTCCTTTTTTAAATTTGCATTCTTCTTGTATGCTCTTCACTTCAGGAGGCATTTTGTTGTATAGTCTTGATGCGCAGTGTTCAAATTCCTTTTAGTCTAGAATCTTAGGCAGCAGTTATATTATAATTAGTTATATTATAATTAGTACATTTTAAGTATCTTAGTCTTTGATAGTTTTCCTACGAGAGTCCAAGGGGGTGCTCTAGTAGGCTAGGCTCTTTCGTCGTCGCTGAGATACTTCTCTGCTTGTTGGTCATCAGACCTTATCCGCAACCTGGATGGTTACCTGGAGGGTCAGCGGCTCGACACACTGCTTCATTCCCCTCCGTACATGAGAGGCTCTGAATAAGCACATGGGAGGTTCATCGTACTCCTCCATACATGAGAGGTTCAGAAGAGCCACATGGGAGGTTGACGGACCGAGGTACTGACCTGACTGATGATTAAAGTACTCTCCAGCATGTCTCTTCACCAAAAGCATCGATTGATATGGTGAGTGTATAACTAAATAGTTATCCTATGCAGAGCAGATCGGTGAGCTACCATCTCTGCGGTTGTAAAAAGGGGGCGTGCCACAAACCTAGATGGGTCTTGCGGAGGGACAGCTGCTCTGCACTCTGCTTCATTCCCCTCCATACATGAGAGGTTCTGAAGAGCCACATGGGAGGTCAACGGACCAAGACAGTACTGACCTGACTGTCGATCAAGTACTCTCCAGCATGTCTCTTCACCAAAAGCATTGATTGATTTGGAGAGTGTAATACTAAATAGATGAGTGTATGACTAAATAGATATCCTATGCAGAGCAGATTAGTGAGCTACCATCTCTGTGGTTGTCAAAAGGGGCGTGCAAAAGAATTCTAAATGTTGTTAATTGGGCAAATTCAGGTGTTGAGGGAGTGTATTGCAATATGAAGTTTTCATAAAACTAATATGGTAATACTTACCTGAACACCTGAATGATTCCCACCCTCCTTCCCCACATCAATTTTGAACTTGTATAAAGCAATTGAAGTTGGAGTGTCAGCACACACCTGTGTCAGCGTTGCCAACCGTTTGTTATGTAGCCGGTCATGTTGCAATTTACCTAAATGGGTCTGCAAAGTCTTCCACTTCCCCTTATCCCAGTCTTTACATTCCTCACAATTAAGATCAGGTGAGCAAATTTGCTCCCTACAAGAACTACAGACAGTATGAATGTCATACTTGGCTGAAGTGAGTCTAGTCTTGCAGCCTTTGCTGCAATACCTAAAGCTAGACAAACTGGAGTCTGACATGATTAGTCAAAAAGTCCAAATCGGGAAAGTCACAGTCGATAAAGTTAGCTGAATATTAGCTAAGCAAGGTAATTAACAGCTGTATGCTACCAAAAAACAGAGAGTACTTCACCAAGTGAAGAAGATATTCAGCCATCCAGTGAAAACAAACCAAGAGCTGCCCAATAACCAATGTTTAGTCATTGACCGGAAGAAACGAATTGATGCCTTTAGCTATGTTGCACCTATTCTCCCCCGAAAGTAGGCGGGGCAGTCTACCTACACCCAAAACAAAAGAGCGCTACTGCGAATTTTGAATTTTGAGCTGCGACGTAATGTGGAAACTAATAGCTATGTAATTATTTGGTAAGTTACTTATATAAAAATGGCTCTTTTTCATTGTTTTGGTTAACAGGATTTGCTGGATATACTGTATGTTGAAGTATTTTTCTTTTCAAGATTCATGGTGATCCATGAAATAATTTACTATGTTGTATGAGTGATCAGTGTATGTTGATAAAGCAGTACAGTAATCTCATTGTTTCAGTATGGCGGTTAATAATGAATGGCATCATTTTTTAGATTGCTAAAGTAAAGACCAAATACTTGGACATTTCTAGTAATTTACAGTTTACACTTCTCTGATTCTATACGGAAAGTTCCATTGTTTCATTTGCAAAATGTACTAAAAAGGATTTCTGGGTATCTGGAGTTACGCTAAGATCTTCTTTCATAAATTCATGCTTATTTCAAACATCACTTTGATTAGTTCTTCATTAACCGACATGCAAGGAAGGTTGGTAATTTTGAAAATATATAACAGAATGGTGCAAATTATCATTTAACTTTGGAAGAATTTAAACTTATAAAATAGCTAAAGACTTGCTCAAGTAGACTCATCTGCTGTCAGGAAAGAAATATCATTTCATAATCTAAAAAAGAATGTGTATATTGCCATTAAAATAATTGAGAATGAGAAATTTTATTCCACAAATGATTTTTCAGTTATTTTTTTTTATAATTCATGAAAAGTTACTATAGTTTTGTTTCATTGCATTACTTTTATTATTCTGACCCAGTGCTCAAATAGTTTCAGATCATTTTTCCAAAGGATTTTATCTACCAACTTTGTTCATTTTCAACATTTGCCTTAATGTGAGATTTATCCAGTTCATTTAACTTTTTCCTTTTTGTAAACTTGTAATTTGTACTGTGCAGAGAATTTTGTAATCCTTCACAATAATTAAAAAACCTTCCCCTTTCAATTTGCTGTTCCTTATTTTGATGTGAATAATGCTTTTTGTGATGGAATATTATGTACAGTATCTTTGTTAGTTTTGAATTTTGGTATTAAGTAGGTTTTTTTTTTTTTTTTCAATGAATACATTATTGTAAAGGAATTTCTGTACTGCAACTCATAGTTTTACACATCCTTTGTGATGTCTGATTGAAATAGTTTTACACAGTTCTCATGTCTTTCAGTAACACATCCTGTGTGGTTTCTGATTGAAAAGTGATATTAGTTCAAGTAGTGTAATGCTGTTAAGGTGGGAGAGGTAGCAAGAATTATCCCCAAATATGTTTTATAATGTTTTAGAACTTTATTTATGAAAGGTGTATTTATACTGTAGTTTGTTTTTGTAGGGTTGATTGTCAGTTTCCGTTGATATAGCTCTTACCGGTTTCCTTTAACCCCAACACATGCACATGAAATCCCATGAGTTATATGTGTAATTTTTGGTTCTTTGCCATAATTAAAGTTACCAGGGAATTGCCATTTCCATTAGAAGTTGTGGGCCTTGATATTTTGTACCAGCAGTAGTTGAAACATGTCAGTTTCCTTCATTCTTTTCAACTCTGCCTTCTGCTTGTAGGTTTGAAATTGAGTAAATGCATTTTAGTTTTATAATTACCTCTAGTATAATAGATGCCATTTTCCTTAAAAATTGTCTCTCATGTGTTTGGAATTTGTGAATTTGATTTTCCATATAATTGGTTAAGTTTTCCTCTTTTTTTTTTTTTCCTTTATAGCCAAATTTTCATTAATCAAATCCATCTTTTTTTTAGTACTGAATTTTTTTAATAGATAGAACTGCATCTTCTCAAGTTAATCTGTTATTAGTGTATTTTTCCTTCTTGTAAATGAGTAGGTTGAGGAACCCTGGAGGTAGGACAGGCTTGTATAGCTTCCACCCTTTATTTTTATTCACTTTTCCATCTGTTTGAACTATTGCATAAAGATTTGTTATAAGTTTATTTTTCATCGGGAGCAAATGATTACCATTTCTCTTTTTGTATATCAGGTCCACAGTAATATTCAATGGTATTCTTGTTAATTTTATAAAAAGTTACAAAAGGTTGCAAAAGCTTGAACCTGTCCTGGGTCATCTTTCAGTCGAACTAAAAATTATTGACATAATAAGTAAATATGTTAGCTCGGTTTCAAGTGTGGAACCAGTGGACGACCTCAACGATGTGCTTTTCCAACGGACGAGGCGACAAGCAGGACGGTCAACTATCCAACTAGGTGATTGCTTCTCCTCTTCCTATATTCCGCGTGGCTATTCTTCTTGATCTCCCTCACCCGCTGTTGTTGTTCTGCATGAAATTCATTGTTAGCGGTGACATCCTCGGTATCCCGGCTGTTTATAAGGTGTCTGCGGGTGATGTCGGCGATAACGGCAGCATCAGACGAAGGAAAGTAGGAGCCTGTCCTAACATTAAAACCTTTAATAAATGTTTTGATTACATGAAAGTTAACTAGCGGTCCTCGTTAACGAACGACTTGTTTCCCCTTAAATGATTTCCTATATTTATGGCGGTATGCCTCGACTAATCTCTTCTTATGTTGACGTTGCTGCTTTTGTGAATGATGTTGCCTCATTCCAGTCCGGTCTATGATCGTTATTGAATGCGTGTAACTATTGCACTATTTTGAGAATGTAATGAGAAAGCCCGTCTATGTTCCACTTAAACGTGTTTCTAACCTCTACCGCTTTCTCCGAAATATTTACCTTTGCAGTCTTTACATGGTATTTTCGTATACTCCTGGTACTATAAAGTTATTATGATTGTTGTTGTTTTTTATTAGGTTATTTCTTATCGTGTTGGTATATTTGAAAACAATTTTAGTATTATCCTGGCTATTATTTCATATATTTACTTATACATCTATGTTAGGGTTAAAAAGGTTAAAAGTCTATCCGGTTTCCTCTAATATTATTATCCTTAGGCAATAATAAGTCTTGCGGGCACGTGAGATAGCCTTTTCAATGAAGTGGGAGGGGTACCTAAGGCTTCTGAAAGTTGCCAATGTGATGTATTTGTCATTAATATATTCTGATCACAAATCTTGAAGGCTCGTAATGCAAAGTTCATTATTACATTACTTTTTGATATTATTATTATGAAAAGAATAAAATGTATATAACTTTCAGAGTTGGTTGTCTTCCTATATACTGTGAATTTAAACTTTGTCTACTGAATCTCTAAAAATTAATACGTCTAAGAAGGGCAACTTGGAGTCAGTTTCTTATTTCCACGGTAAATTTTATTGATGGTAGTATGTCATTTGCTATTTCTACTAATTTAGTTAGATTTCTTTCTGTCCTCTGATGATTGCAAAATGTCATCAACATATCTGACCCACAAGAGAGAGCGTGGTTTCCTATCACATCTGGAGAATATCCTCTCACTGAACTCCATACAAATATTGGCTAAAAACTGGGGATAGAGGGGAGCCATAGCGACCCCTTCTTTTTTGCGCAAACCTTGATTATTGGAATTGAAACACCGTGGAAGATACGCATAGTCTTATTAATGCAAAAAAATTGGTCAGTGGGTAGGGGAATTCTATATTACCTTGTTCGTATTCTTCCTGGAGCTTAGAGATTACATAATCTAAGGGAACGTTTGAAAAGTGCCATGAACGTCCAAACTTACCATAATGCCATCAACCCATCCCAGTTCTCTGACCTCGTTGTATAAATTGGTAAGAATGCTGTAGGTGTGCATTAGAAAACTTTCCTAGGAACTGGTTTAAAGTTTGGGATAACCATATCGCCAGATTACTCTGTGGGGAACCACATGTAGCTATAATGGGTCTTAATGGGCAGTCAGGTTTGTGTACCTTTTAGGAACACCATAAAAATACGGATGCTGGGAGTCTTTGATTTATATTTTTAGAGAGAACTAACTTTTAATGTCAGGATCATCAAGAGAGTTAGCTATTTTAATTTTCCTATTGAACTCTTGTTGTATTTTAGTGGCAATGGGGAGGTGAACCAGTCGGAGATAAGTTTGTGTGTCGTTTAAAAGTGAATATGCTTTCTCTAGATATAAAAGCTAGTATTCATTATTACTGTGGCTCCTCCTTTATCTGCTCTCATAATTTGATGTTTCTATTTCTCTTAAGGGACAGCAAGGCGAGTTGATGTCTCTTAAAAACATCAATCTTCTTATTTATGCTATCACTAAGGACAACACCTTTCAAAAAATTAAGGGAGAAGTCAGGATATTTAAAGTTGAACAAGTTAATGCTACTAATGGCATCCAAGACGTCCGATCTATCTGTTCCCGTGCAGAAGCCCATACTCTAGGTTTAGAACTTCTAATTGTTCCCTGTCCAACATTACTGTAGAAAGATTGTTAACCTTATTGGTAGAATAATCCCAATCTGATTGGTCTATGGCTCTTATAAATTTAAAATGTAAACTTTGTCTATGTTCTGTCGCCCCCAGCTACCGCTACCTCCCCTGCTCTACTTTTAGCCGTTTTCCAAATCTTGGCTCCTGTAGTTGTTCTCCAGAGTTCTTAACGATGACCGCAGATTGTAGTGCAGAACTTCCACGTCGTACTTTGCAGCTTGTATTCTGTCTTGTAGTAAGTGTCTCACATGTGTGGGGAACTCTTCACCAGGAATGAATCACGTGTCGTATCCCAGGACTTCGGTATTATATGTTCTTCAAAGCATCTTCTCAAGAAGTAAAGTTGATTCTTCCTCCTCAGCCATCTGGTCCAACGTAACACAACGTCGCGATAAGCCCCCTAGTTCTTCCTGTAAAGTAATCAGGTGTTCCATATTGTGTTCTTCCGTGGACAATATAAGTAGGTCTTTTTCTCTAGATCGAGAACGGGATATGCTGTATATCAGGTCCACAGTAATATTCAATGGTATTTTGTTAATTTTATAAAAAGTTACAAAAGGTTGCAAAAAGCTTTGAACCCTGTCCTGGTTCATCTTTCAGTCGAACTAAAAATTATTGACATAATAAGTAAATATGTTAGCTCCGGTTTCAAGTGTGGAACCAGTGGACGACCTCAACGATGTGCTTTTCCAACGGACGAGGCGACAAGCAGGACGGTCAACTATCCAACTAGGTGATTGCTTCCTCCTCTTCCTATATTCCGCGTGGCTATTCTTCTTGATCTCCTCACCCGCTGTTGCTGTCCTGCATGAAATTCATTGTTAGCGGTGACATCCTCGGTATCCCGGCTGTTATAAGGTGTCTGCGGTGATGTCGGCGATAACGGCAGCATCAGACGAAGGAAAGTAGGAGCCTGTCCTAACATTAAAACCTTTAATAAATGTTTTGATTACATGAAAGTTAACGAACGACTTGTCCTTTAAATGATTCTCTATATTTATGGCGCGCCCGACTAATCTTCTTATGTTGACGTTGCTACTTTTGTGAATGATGTTGGCTCTATTCCAGTCCGGTCTATGATCGTTATTGAATGCGTGTGTAACTATTGCACTATTTTGAGAATGTAATGAGAAAGCCCGTCTATGTTCCACTAAACGTGTTTCTAACCCTCTACCGCTTTCTCCGAAATATTTACCTTGCAGTCTTTACATGGTATTTCGTATACTCCTGGTACTATGGGTTATTATGATTGTTGTTGCTTTTTATTAGGTTATTTCTTATCGTGTTGGTATATTTGAAAACAATTTTAGTATTATCCTGGCTATTATTTACATATTTACTTATAATATCTATGTTAGGTTAAGGTAAGGTTAAAAGTCTATCCGGTTTTCTCTAATATTATTATCCTTAGGGCAATAATAAGTCTTGGGGCACGTGAGATAGCCTTTTCAATGAAGTGAGGGGTACCTAAGGCTTCTTGAAAGTTGCTCGTAATGTGATGTATTTACTGTCATTAATATATTCTGGATCACAAATCTTGAAGGCTCGTAATGCAAAGTTCATTATTACATTGCTTTTGATATTATTATTATGAAAAGAATAAAAATGTATATAACTTTTCAGAGTTGGTTGTCTTCCTATATACTGTGAATTTAAACTTTTGTCTACTGAATCTCTAAAAATTAATACGTCTAAGAAGGGCAACTTGAGTCAGTTTCTATTTCACGGTAAATTTTATTGATGGTAGTATGTCATTTGCTATTTCTACTAATTTAGTTAGATTTCTTTCTGTCCCTCTGATGATTGCAAAATGTCATCAACATATCTGACCCACAAGAGAGGCGTGGTTTCCCTATCACATCTGAGGAGAATATCCTCTCTACGAACTCCATACAAATATTGGCTAAAACTGGGGATAGAGGGGAGCCCATAGCGACTCTAACTTTTGCGCAAATCCTTGATTATTGAATTGAAACACCGTGGAAGATACGCATAGTCTTATTAATGCAAAAAAATTGGTCAGTGGGTAGGGGAATTCTATATTACCTTGTTCGTATTCTTCCTGGAGCTTAGAGATTACATAATCTAAGGAACGTTTGTGAAAAGTGCAGAACGTCCAAACTTACCATAATGCCATCAACCCATCCCAGTTCTCTGACTCGTTGTATAAATTGGTAAGAATGCTGTAGGTGTGCATTAGAAAAACTTTCCTAGGAACTGGTTTAAGTTTGGGATAACCATCCATATCACAGATTACTCTGTGGGGAACCACATGTAGCTATAATGGGTCTTAATGGGCAGTCAGGTTTGTGTACCTTAGAACACCATAAAAATACGGATGCTTGGGAGTCTTTGACGATATTTTAGAGAGAACTAACTTTTAATGTCAGGATCATCAAGAGTTAGCTATTTTTCTAATTTTCCTATTGAACTCTTGTTGTATTTTAGTGGCAATGGGAGGTGAATCCAGTCGGAGATAAGTTTGTGTGTCGTTTAAAAGTGAATATGCTTTCTCTAGATATGTGCTAGTATTCATTATTACTGTGGCTCCTCCTTTATCTGCTCTCATAATTCTGATGTTTCTATTTCTCTTAAGGGACAGCAAGGCGAGTTGATGTCTCTTGGGTAAAACATTATCAATCTTCTTACTTATGCTATCACTAAGGACAACACCTTTCAAAAAATTAAGGGAGAAGTCAGGATATTTAAAGTTGAACAAGTTAATGCTACTAATGGCATCCAAGACGTCCGATCTATCTGTTCCCGTGCAGAAGCCCATACCTAGGTTTAGAACTTCTAATTGTTCCCTGTCCAACATTACTGTAGAAAGATTGTTAACCTTATTGGTAGAATAATCCCAATCTGATTGGTCTATGGCTCTTATAAATTTAAAATGTAAACTTTGTCTATGTTCTGTCGCCCTAGCTACCGCTACCTCACCTGCTCTACTTTTAGCCGTTTCAAATCTTGGCTCCTGTAGTTGTTCTCCTAGAGTTCTTAACGATGACCGCAGATTGTAGTGCAGAACTTCCACGTCGTACTTGCAGCTTGTATTCTGTCTTGTAGTAAGTGTCTCATGTGTGGGGAACTCTTCACCTAGGAATGAATCACGTGTCGTATCCCAAAGGACTTCAGTATTATATGTTCTTCAAAGCATCTTCTCAAGAAGTAAAGTTGATTCTTCCTCCTCAGCCATCTGGTCCAACGTAACAACGTCGCGATAAGCCCCTAGTTCTTCCTGTGTGCTAATCAGGTGTTCCATGTTGTGTTCTTCCGTGGACAATATAAGTAGGTCTTTCTTCTAGATCGAGAAACGGATATGCTGTATATCAGGTCCACAGTAATATTCAATGGTATTCTTGTTAATTTTATAAAAGCTACAAAAGGTTGCAGCTTTGAACCCTGTCCTGGGTTCATCTTCAGTCGAACTAAAAATTATTGACATAATAAGTAAATATGTTAGCTCCGGTTTCAAGCGTGTGAACCAGTGGACGACCTCAACGATGTGCTTTTCCAACGGACGAGGCGACAAGCAGGACGGTCAACTATCCAACTAGGTGATTGCTTCTCCTCTTCCTATATTCCATGTATTATTCTTCTTGATCTCCTCACCGCTGTTGTTGTTCTGCATGAAATTCATTGTTAGTGGTGACATCCTCGTATCCCGGCTGTTATAAGGTGTCTGCGGGGTGATGTCGGCGATAACGGCAGCATCAGACGAAGGAAAGTGAGAGCCTGTCCTAACATTAAAACCTTTTAATAAATGTTTTGATTACATGAGATTAACTAGCGGGTCCTCGTTAACGAACGACTTGTTTCCCCTTAAATGATTCTCCTATATATGGCGAGCGCGACTAATCTTCTTATGTTGACGTTGCTACTTTTGTGAATGATGTTGGCTCTATTCCAGTCCGGTCTATGATCGTTATTGAATGCGTGTGTAACTATTGCACTATTTTGAGAATGTAATGAGAAAGCCCGTCTATGTTCCACTAAACGTGTTTCTAACCCTCTACCGCTTTCTCCGAAATATTTACCTTTGCAGTCTTTACATGGTATTTCGTATACTCCTGGTACTATGGGGTTATTATGATTGTTGTTGTTTTTATTAGGTTATTTCTTATCGTGTTGGTATATTTGAAAACAATTTTAGTATTATCTGGCTATTATTTACATATTTACTTATAATATCTATGTTAGGGTTAAAGGTAAGGTTAAAAGTCTATCCGGTTTCCTCTAATATTATTATCCTTAGGGCAATAATAAGTCTTATGGGCACGTGAGATAGCCTTTTCAATGAAGTGAGGGGGTACCTAAGGCTTCTGAAAGTTGCCGTAATGTGATGTATTTCGTCATTAATATATTCTGGATCACAAATCTTGAAGGCTCGTAATGCAAAGTTCATTATTACATTACTTTTGATATTATTATTATGAAAAGAATAAAAATGTATATAACTTTCAGAGTTGGTTGTCTTCCTATATACTGTGAATTTAAACTTTTGTCTACTCGAATCTCTAAAAATTAATACGTCTAAGAAGGGCAACTTGGAGTCAGTTTCTATTTCCACGGTAAATTTTATTGATGGTAGTATGTCATTTGCTATTTCTACTAATTTAGTTAGATTTCTTTCTGTCCCTCTGATGATTGCAAAAATGTCATCAACATATCTGACCCACAAGAGAGGCGTGGTTTCCCTATCACATCTGAGGAGAATATCCTTTCTCTAAAACTCCATACAAATATTGGCTAAAACTGGGGATAGAGGAGCCATAGCGACCCCTTCTTTTTGCGCAAATCCTTGATTATTGAATTGAAACACCGTGGAAGATACGCATAGTCTTATTAATGCAAAAATTGGTCAGTGGGTAGGGGGAATTCTATATTACCTTGTTCGTATTCTTCCTGGAGCTTAGAGATTACATAATCTAAGGGAACGTTTGTGAAAAGTGCCGTAACGTCCAAACTTACCATAATGCCATCAACCCCATCCCAGTTCTCTGACTCGTTGTATAAAAGCTGGTAAGAATGCTGTAGGTGTGCATTAGAAAATCTTTCCTAGGAACTGGTTTAAAACTTTGGGATAACCATATCGCCAGATTACTCTGTGGGGAACCACATGTAGCTATAATGGGTCTTAATGGGCAGAACAGACAAAGTTTGTGTACCTTAGGAACACCATAAAAATACCAATGCTGGGAGTCTTTGACGATATTTTAGAGAGAACTAACTTTTTAATGTCAGGATCATCAAGAGTTAGCTATTTTTCTAATTTTCTATTGAACTCTTGTTGTATTTTAGTGGCAATGGGAGGTGAATCCAGTCGGAGATAAGTTTGTGTGTCGTTTAAAAGTGAATATGCTTTCTCTAGATATGTGCTAGTATTCATTATTACTGTGGCTCCTCCCTTTATCTGCTCTCATAATTCTGATGTTTCTATTTCTCTTAAGGGACAGCAAGGCGAGTTGATGTCTTGGGTAAAACATTATCAATCTTCTTACTTATGCTATCACTAAAGGACAACACCTTTCAAAAATTATGGGGAGAAGTCAGGATATTTAAAGTTGAACAAGTTAATTACTAATGGCATCCAAGACGTCCTCCTATCTGTTCCCTGCAGAAGCCCATACCTAGGTTTAGAACTTCTAATTGTTCCTGTCCAACATTACTGTAGAAAGATTGTTAACCTTATTGGTAGAATAATCCCAATCTGATTGGTCTATGGCTCTTATAAATTTAAAATGTAAACTTTGTCTATGTTCTGTCGCCCTAGCTACCGCTACCTCACTGCTCTACTTTTTAGCCGTTTCAAATCTTGGCTCCTGTAGTTGTTCTCCTAGAGTTCTTAACGATGACCGCAGATTGTAGTGCAGAACTTCCACGTCGTACTTAATGCAGCTTGTATTCTGTCTTGTAGTAAGTGTCTCACATGTGTGGGGGAACTCTTCACCTAGGAATGAATCACGTGTCATTATCCCAAAGGACTTCGGTATTATATGTTCTTCAAAGCATCTTCAAGAAGTAAAGTTGATTCTTCCTCCTCAGCCATCTGGTCCAACGTAACACAACGTCGCGATAAGCCCCTAGTTCTTCCTGTGTGCTAATCAGGTGTTCCATGTTGTGTTCTTCCGTGGACAATATAAGTAGGTCTTTCTTCTCTAGATCGAGAACGGGATATGCTGTATATCAGGTCCACAGTAATATTCAATGGTATTCTTGTTAATTTTATAAAAAGTTACAAAAGGTTGCAAAAGCTTTCGAACCCTGTCCTGGGTTCATCTTCAGTCGAACTAAAAATTATTGACATAATAAGTAAATATGTTAGCTCCCGGTTTCAAGTGGAACCAGTGGACGACCTCAACGATGTGCTTTTCCAACGGACGAGGCGACAAGCAGGATGGTCAACTATCCAACTAGGTGATTGCTTCTCCTCTTCCTATATTCCGCGTGGCTATTCTTCTTGATCTCCTCACCCGCTGTTGTTGTTCTGCATGAAATTCATTGTTAGCGGTGACATCCTCGGTATCCAAAGTTTATAAGGTGTCTGCGGGTGATGTCGGCGATAACGGCAACATCAGACGAAGGAAAGTAGGCCTGTTTAACATTAAAACCTTTAATAAATGTTTTGATTACATGAAAGTTAATTAAGCGGGTCCTCAAGATTACGAGCGACTTGTTTCCTTAAATGATTCTCCTATATTTATGGCGGCAACTTTCATAATCTTCTTATGTTGGCGTTGCTACTTTTGTGAATGATGTTGGCTCTATTCCAGTCCGGTCTATGATCGTTATTGAATGCGTGTGTAACTATTGCACTATTTTGAGAATGTAATGAGAAAACCGGATCTATGTTCCACTAAACGTGTTTCTAACCCTCTACCGATTTCTCCGAAATATTTACCTTTGCAGTCTTTACATGGTATTTCAAATACTCCTGGTACTATGGGGTTATTATGATTGTTGTTGTTTTTATTAGGTTATTTCTTATCGTGTTGGTATATTTGAAAACAATTTTAGTATTATCCTGGCTATTATTTACATATTTACTTATAATATCTATGTTGGGTTAAAACTGAGTTTAGGTTAAAAGACGTCTATCCATTTTCCTCTAATATTGCAATCCTTAGGGCAATAATAAGTCTTGCGGGCACGAATGAGATAGCCTTTTCAATGAAGTGGGAGGTACCTAAGGCTTCTGAAAGTTGCCGTAATGTGATGTATTCGTCATTAATATATTCTGGATCACAAATCTTGAAGCTCGTAATGCAAAGTTCATTATTACATTACTTTTGATATTATTATTATGAAAAGAATAAAAATGTATATAACTTTCAGAGTTAGTTGATAATACTTTCCTATATACTGTGAATTTAAACTTTTGTCTACCGAATCTCTAAAAATTACCTTCTAAGAAGGGCAACTTGGAGTCAGTTTCTATTTCCACAGGACAATTTTATTGATGGTAGTATGTCATTTGCTATTTCTACTAATTTAGTTAGATTTCTTTCTGTCCCTCTGATGATTGCAAAAATGTCATCAACATATCTGACCCACAAGAGAGGCGTGGTTTCCCTATCACATCTGGAGGAGAATATCCCTCTCTACGAGACTCCATACAAATATTGGCTAAACTGGGGATGAGGGCCCAGCGACCCCTTCTTTTGCTTTTGCAAATCCTTTGATTATTGAATTGAAACACCGTGGAAGATATACCATAGTCTTATTAATGCAAAAAATTGGTCAGTGGGTAGGGGAATTCTATATTACCTTGTTCGTATTCTTCCTGGAGCTTAGAGATTACATAATCTAAGGAACGTTTGTGAAAAGTGCCGTGGCGTCCAAACTTACCATAATGCCATCAACCCATCCCAGTTCTCTGACTCGTTGTATAAATTGGTAAGAATGCTGTAGGTGTGCATTAGAAAACTTTCCTTCTAGGAACTGGTTTAAAGTTTGGGATAACCATATCCCAGATTACTCTGTGGGGAACCACATGTAGCTATAATGGGTCTTAATGGGCAGTCAGGTTTGTGTACCTTAGGAACACCATAAAAATATGGGATGCTGGGAGTCTTTGACGATATTTTAGAGAGAACTAACTTTTAATGTCAGGATCATCAAGAGAGTTAGCTATTTTCTAATTTTCCTATTGAACTCTTGTTGTATTTTAGTGGCAATGGGAGGTGAATCAGTCGGAGATAAGTTTGTGTGTCGTTTAAAAGTGAATATGCTTTCTCTAGGTATGTGCTAGTATTCATTATTACTGTAATCCTCCTTTATCTGCTCTCATAATTCTGATGTTTCTATTTCTCTTAAGGGACAGCAAGGCGAGTTGATGTCTCTTGGATGCCATTATCAATCTTCTTGTTTATGCTATCACTAAGGACAACACCTTTCAAAAATTAAGGGAGAAGTCAGGATATTTAAAGTTGAACAGAAGTTAATGCTACTAATGGCATCCAAGACGTCCGATCTATCTGTTCCGTGCAAGCCCATACCTAGGTTTAGAACTTCTAATTGTTCCCTGTCAACATTACTGTAGAAAGATTGTTAACCTTATTGGTAGAATAATCCCAATCTGATTGGTCTATGGCTCTTATAAATTTAAAATGTAAACTTTGTCTATGTTCTGTCGCCCTAGCTACCGCTACCTCACCTGCTCTACTTTTAGCCGTTTCAAATCTTGGCTCCTGTAGTTGTTCTCCTAGAGTTCTTAACGATGACCGCAGATTGTAGTGCAGAACTTCCACGTCGTACTTTGCAGCTTGTATTCTGTCTTGTAGTAAGTGTCTCACATGTGTGGGGGAACTCTTCACCTAGAATGAATCACGTGTGCGTATCCCAAAGGACTTCTGTATTATATGTTCTTCAAAGCATCTTCTCAAGAAGTAAAGTTGATTCTTCCTCCTCAGCCATCTGGTCCAACGTAACACAACGAGTCAGATAAGCTAGTTCTTCCTGTGTGCTAATCAGGTGTTCCATGTTGTGTTCTTCCGGACAATATAAGTAGGTCTTTCTTCTCTAGATCGAGAACGGGATATGCTGTATATCAGGTCCACAGTAATATTCAATGGTATTCTTGTTAATTTTATAAAAAGTTACAAAGGTTGCAAATAATCTTTCGAACCCTGTCCTGGGTTCATCTTCAGTCGAACTAAAAATTATTGACATAATAAGTAAATATGTTCTCCTCGGTTTCAAGTGGGAACCAGTGGGCGACCTCAACGATGTGCTTTTCAACGGACGAGGCGACAAGCAGGACGGTCAACTATCCAACTAAATTAGGTGATTGCTTCTCCTCTTCCTATATTCCGGCGTGGCTATTCTTCTTGATCTCCTCACCCGCTGTTGTTGTTCTGCATGAAATTCATTGTTAGCGGTGACATCCTCGTATCCGGCTGTTATAAGGTGTCTGCGGGTGATGTTTTCGGCGATAACGGCAGCATCAGACGAAGGAAAGTAGGAGCCTGTCCTAACATTAAAACCTTTAATAAATGTTTTGATTACATGAAATATTAACTGAGCGGGTCCTCGTTAACGAACGCACTTGTTTCCTTAAATGATTCTCCTATATTTATGGCGGCGCCCTCGACTAATCTTCTTATGTTGACGTTGCTACTTTTGTGAATGATGTTGGCTCTATTCCAGTCCGGTCTATGATCGTTATTGAATGCGTGTGTAACTATTGCACTATTTTGAGAATGTAATGAGAAAGCCCGTCTATGTTCCACTAAACGTGTTTCTAACCCTCTACCAACTTTCTCCGAAATATTTACCTTGCAGTCTTTACATGGTATTTCGTATACTCCTGGTACTATGGGGTTATTATGATTGTTGTTGTTTTTAATTAGGTTATTTCTTATCGTGTTGGTATATTTGAAAACAATTTTAGTATTATCCTGGCTATTATTTACATATTTACTTATAATATCTATGTTAGGGTTAAGGTAAGGTTAAAAGTCTATCCGGTTTTCCTCTAATATTATTATCCTTAGGGCAATAATAAGTCTTGCGGGCACGTGAGATAGCCTTTTCAATGAAGTGGGGAGGGGTACCTAAGGCTTCTGAAAGTTTGCAAGTGTTGATGTATTTCATGTCATTAATATATTCTGATCACAAATCTTGAAGGCTCGTAATGCAAAGTTCATTATTACATTACTTTTGATATTATTATTATGAAAAGAATAAAAATGTATATAACTTTCAGAGTTGGTTGTCTTCCGTATACTGTGAATTTAAACTTTGTCTCGAATCTCTAAAAATTAACGCGTCTAAGAAGGGCAACTTGGAGTCAGTTTTGGATTTCCACGGTAAATTTTATTGATGGTAGTATGTCATTTGCTATTTCTACTAATTTAGTTAGTAGAAACCGGAGCTAACATATTTACTTATTATGTCAATAATTTTTAGTTCGACTGAAGATGAACCCAGGACAGGGTTCGAAAGCTTTTGCAACCTTTTGTAACTTTTTATAAAATTAACAAGAATACCATTGAATATTACTGTGGACCTGATATACAGCATATCCCGTTCTCGATCTAGAGAAGAAAGACCTACTTATATTGTCCACGGAAGAACACAACATGGAACACCTGATTAGCACACAGGAAGAACTAGGGGCTTATCGCGACGTTGTGTTACGTTGGACCAGATGGCTGAGGAGGAAGAATCAACTTTACTTCTTGAGAAGATGCTTTGAAGAACATATAATACCGAAGTCCTTTGGGATACGCACACGTGATTCATTCCTAGGTGAAGAGTTCCCCACACATGTGAGACACTTACTACAAGACAGAATACAAGCTGCAAAGTACGACGTGGAAGTTCTGCACTACAATCTGCGGTCATCGTTAAGAACTCTAGGAGAACAACTACAGGAGCCAAGATTTGAAACGGCTAAAAGTAGAGCAGGTGAGGTAGCGGTAGCTAGGGCGACAGAACATAGACAAAGTTTACATTTTAAATTTATAAGAGCCATAGACCAATCAGATTGGGATTATTCTACCAATAAGGTTAACAATCTTTCTACAGTAATGTTGGACAGGGAACAATTAGAAGTTCTAAACCTAGGTATGGGCTTCTGCACGGGAACAGATAGATCGGACGTCTTGGATGCCATTAGTAGCATTAACTTGTTCAACTTTAAATATCCTGACTTCTCCCTTAATTTTTGAAAGGTGTTGTCATAGTGATAGCATAAATAAGAAGATTGATAATGTTTTACCCAAGAGACATCAACTCGCCTTGCTGTCCCTTAAGAGAAATAGAAACATCAGAATTATGAGAGCAGATAAAGGAGGAGCCACAGTAATAATGAATACTAGCACATATCTAGAGAAAGCATATTCACTTTTAAACGACACACAAACTTATCTCCGACTGGATTCACCTCCCATTGCCACTAAAATACAACAAGAGTTCAATAGGAAAATTAGAAAAATAGCTAACTCTCTTGATGATCCTGACATTAAAAAGTTAGTTCTCTCTAAAATATCGTCAAAGACTCCCAGCATCCCGTATTTTTATGGTGTTCCTAAGGTACACAAACCTGACTGCCTATTAAGACCCATTATAGCTATGTGGTTCCCACAGAGTAATCTGGCGATATGGTTTCTCCAAACTTTAAACCAGTTCCTAGGAAAGTTTTCTAATGCACACCTACAGCATTCTTACCAATTTATACAACGAGTCAGAGAACTGGGATGGGTTGATGGCATTATGGTAAGTTTGGACGTTACGGCACTTTTCACAAACGTTCCCTTAGATTATGTAATCTCTAAGCTCCAGGAAGAATACGAACAAGGTAATATAGAATTCCACTACCCACTGACCAATTTTTGCATTAATAAGACTATGCGTATCTTCCACGGTGTTTCAATTCAATAATCAAGTTTCGCAAAAAGAAGGGATACGCTATGGGCTCCCCTCTATCCCCAGTTTTAGCTAATATTTGTATGGAGTTAAGAGAGGATATTCTCCTCAGATGTGATAGGGAAACCACGCCTCTTGTGGGGTCAGATGTTTGATGACATTTTGCAATCATCAGAGGACAGAAAGAAATCTAACTAAATTAGTAAAAATAGCAAATGACATACTACCATCAATAAAATTTAATGTGGAAATAGAAACTGACTCAGTTGCCCATTCTTAGACGTATTAATTTTTAGAGATTCGAGTAGACAAAAAGTTTAAATTCACAGTATATAGGAAGACAAACAACTCTGAAAGTTATATACATTTTTATTCTTTTCATAATAATAATATCAAAAGTAATGTAATAATGAACTTGCATTACGAGCCTTCAAGATTTGTGATCCAGAATATATTAATGACGAAATACATCACATTACGGCAACTTTCAGAAGCCTTAGGTACCCCCCACTTCATTGAAAAGGTTATCTCACGTGCCCGCAAGACTTATTATTGCCCTAAGGATAATAATATTAGGGGGAAAACTGATAGACTTTTAACCTTACCTTTTAACCCTTCCTAACATAGATATTATAAGTAAATATGTAAATAATAGCCAGGATAATACTAAAATTGTTTTCAAATATACCAACACGATAAGAAATAACCTAATAAAAACAACAACAATCATAATAACCCCATAGTACCAGGAGTATACGAAATACCATGTAAAGACTGCAAGGTAAATATTTCGAGAAAGCGGTAGAGGTTAGAAACACGTTTAGTGGAACATAGACGGCTTTCTCGTTACATTCTCAAAATAGTGCAATAGTTACAACACGCATTCAATAACGATCATAGACCGGACTGGAATAGAGCCAACATCATTCACAAAAGTAGCAACGCCAACATAAGAAGATTAGTCGGGGTGCGCCATAAATATAGGAGAATCATTTAAGGAAACAAATGGATTAGTTAACGACCCGGCTAGTTAACTTTTCATGTAATCAAAACATTTATTAAAGGTTTTAATGTTAGGACAGGCTCTACTTTCCTTCGAGTCTGATGCTGCCGTTATCGCCGACATCACCCCGCAGACACCTTATAACAACCGATACCGAGATGTCACCGTAACAATGAATTTCTTGCAGGACAACAACAGCGGGTGAGGAGATCAAGAAGAATAGCCACGCGAATATAGGAAGAGAAGCAATCACCTAGTTGGATAGTTGACCGTCCTGCTTGTCGCCTCGTCCGTTGGAAAGCACATCGTTGAGGTCGCCCACTGGTTCCACACACTTGAAACCGAGCTAACATATTTACTTATTATGTCAATAATTTTTTAGTTAAACTGAAGATGAACCCAGAACAGGGTTCAGAAAGCTTTGCAACCTTTTGTAACTTTATAAAATTAACAAGAATACCATTGAATATTACTGTGGACCTGATATACAGCATATCCCGTTCTCACGATCTAGAGAAGAAAGACCTACTTATATTGTCCACGGAAGAACACAACATGGAACACCTGATTAGCACACAGGAAGAACTAGGGGCTTATCGCGACGTTGTGTTACGTTGGACAGATGGCTGAGGAGGAAGAATCAACTTACTTCTTGAGAAGATGCTTTTGAAGAACATATAATACCCGAGAGTCCTTTGGGATACGTGACACGTGATTCATTCCTAGGTGAAGAGTTCCCCACACATGTGAGACACTTACTACAAGACAGAATACAAGCTACCAAGTATGCAGCGTGAAGTTCTGCTACAATCTGCGGTCATCGTTAAGAACTCCTGAGAACAACTACGGGCCAAGATTTGAAACGGCTAAAAGTAGAGCAGGTGGGAGTGTAGCTAGGGCTTACAGAACATAGACAAAGTTTACATTTTAAATTTATAAGAGCCATAGACCAATCAGATTGGGATTATTCTACCACAAGGTTAACAAATCTTTCTACAGTAATGTTGGACAGGGAACAATTAGATTCTAAACCTAGGTATGGGCTTCTGCACGGAACAGATAGATCGACGTCTTGGATGCCATTAGTAGCATTAACTTGTTCAACTTAAATATCCTGACTTTCCATTTAATTTTTGAAAGGTGTTGTCCTTAGTGATAGCATAAATAAGAAGATTGATAATGTTTTGCAAGAGACATCAACTCGCCTTGCTGTCCTTAAGAGAAATAGAAACATCAGAATTATGAGAGCAGATAAAGGAGGAGCCACAGTAATAATGAATACTAGCACATATCTAGAGAAAGCATATTCACTTTAAACGACACACAAACTTATCTCCGACTGGATTCACCTCCCATTGCCACTAAAATACAACAAGAGTTCAATAGGAAAATTAGAAAATAGCTAACTCTCTTTGATGATCCTGACATTAAAAAGTTAGTTCTCTCTAAAATATCGTCAAAGACTCCCCAGCATCCTGTATTTTTATGGTGTTCCTAAGGTACACAAACCTGACTGCCCATTAAGACCCATTATAGCTACATGTGGTTCCCCACAGAGTAATCTGGCGATATGGTTGCCCAAACTTTAAACCACAGTTCCTAGGAAAGTTTTCTAATGCACACCTACAACATTCTTACCAATTTATACAACGAGTCAGAAACTGGGATGGGTTGATGGCATTATGGTAAGTTTGGACGCACGGCGCACTTTTCACAAACGTTCCCTTAGATTATGTAATCTCTAAGCTCCAGGAAGAATACGAACAAGGTAATATAGAATTCCCCTACCCACTGACCAATTTTTTGCATTAATAAGACTATGCGTATCTTCCACGGTGTTTCAATTCAATAATCATCAGATTTGCGCAAAAAGAGAATTAAGCTATGGGCTCCTCTATCCCCCAGTTTTAGCCAATATTTGTATGATTATTGAGAGGGATATTCTCCTCAGATGTGATAGGAAACCACGCCTCTTGTGGGTCAGATATGTTGATGACATTTTTGCAATCATCAGGAGGGACAGAAAGAAATCTAACTAAATTAGTAGAAATAACCCAATGACATACTACCATCAATAAAATTTACACAAAAATAGAAACTGACTCCAAGTTGCCCTTCTTAGACGTATTAATTTTTAGAGATTCGAGTAGACAAAAGTTTAAATTCACAGTATATAGGAAGACAACCAACTCCTGAAAGTTATATACATTTTTATCTTTTCATAATAATAATATCAAAAGTAATGTAATAATGAACTTTGCATTACGAGCCTTCAAGATTTGTGATCAGAATATACTAATGACGAAATACATCACATTACGGCAACTTTCAAAGCCTTAGGTACCCTCCCATCATTGAAAAGGCTATCTCACGTGTCATAAGACTTATTATTGCCCTAAGGATAATAATATTAGAGGAAAACCGGATAGACTTTAACCTTACCAACAACCCTAACATAGATATTATAAGTAAATATGTAAATAATAGCCAGATAAGACTAAATTGTTTTCAAATACCAACACGATAAGAAATAACCTAATAAAAACAACAACAATCATAATAACCCCATAGTACCAGGAGTATACGAAATACCATGTAAAGACAAAGGTAAATATTTCGAGAAAGCGGTAGAGGTTAGAAACACGTTTAGTGGAACATAGACGGGCTTTCTCATTACATTCTCAAAATAGTGCAATAGTTACACACGATTCAATAACGTGATCATAGACCGGACTGGAATAGAGCCAACATCATTCACAAAAGTAGCAACGTCAACATAAGAAGATTAATGAGGGCGCCGCCATAAATATAGGAGAATCATTTAAGGGAAACAAGTCGTTCGTTAACTTTCATGTAATCAAAACATTTATTAAAGGTTTTAATGTTAGGACAGGCTCCTACTTTCCTTCGTCTGATGCTGCCGTTATCGCCGACATCACCCCCCAGACACCTTATAACAGGGATACGAGGATGTCACCGTAACAATGAATTTCATGCAGGACAACAACAGCGGGTGAGGAGATCAAGAAGAATAGCCACGCGGAATATAGGAAGAGGAGAAGCAATCACCTAGTTGGATAGTTGGCCGTCCTTAGCAGCTCGCCTCGTCCGTTGGAAAACACATCGTTGGTCGTCCACTGGTTCCACGGAAACCGGAGCTAACATATTTACTTATTATGTCAATAATTTTAGTTCGACTGAAGATATGACCCAGGACAGGTTGTTCAGCTTTTGCAACCTTTGTAACTTTATAAAATTAACAAGAATACCATTGAATGATTACTGTGGACCTGATATTTAGCATATCCGTTCTCGATCTAGAGAAAGACCTGCTTATATTGTCCGCGGAAAGAACACAACATGGAACACCTGATTGCTTTGGGAAGAACTAGGGGCTTATCGCGACGTTGTGTTACGTTGGACCCAGATGGCTGAGGAGGAAGAATCAACTTTACTTCTTGAGAAAGATGCTGAAGAACATATAATACGAAGTCCTTTGGGATCGCACGTGATTCATTCCTGGTGAAGAGTTCCCCACATGTGAGACACTACAAGAAGAATACAAGCTGCAAAATTACTACGTGGAAGTTTCTGCACTACAATCTGCGGTCATCGTTAAGAACTCTAGGAGAACAACTACAGGAGCCAAGATTTTGAAAGCATTCTAAAAGTAGAGCAGGTGAGAAATTGGCGGTAGCTAGGGCGACAGAACATGACAAAGTTTACATTTTAAATTTATAAGAGCCATAGACCAATCAGATTGGGATTATTCTACCAATAAGGTTAGTAATCTTTCTACAGTAATGTTGGACGAGAACAATTAGAAGTTCTAAACCTAGGTATGAAAATGCCGGGAACAGATAGATCGGGCGTCTTGGATGCCATTATTAGCATTAACTTGTTCAACTTTAAATATCCTGACTTCTCCCTTAATTTTTTGAAAGGTGTTGTCATGGTGATAGCATAAATAAGAAGATTGATAATGTTTACCCAAGAGACATCAACTCGCCTTGCTGTCCCTTAAGAATAAAACATCAAATTATGAGAGCAGATAAAGGAGGAGCCACAGTAATAATGAATACTAGCACATATCTAGAGAAAGCATATTCACTTTTTAAACGACACAAAACTTATCTCCGACTGGATTCACACTCATTGCCACTAAAAATACAACAAAGAGTTCAATAGGAAAATTAGAAAAATAGCTAACTCTCTTGATGATCCTGACATTAAAAGTTAGTTCTCTCACAAATATCGTCAAAGACTCCCAGCATCCCGTATTTTATGGTGTTCTAAGGTACACAAACCTGACTGCCCATTAAGACCCATTATAGCTACATGTGGTTCCCCACAGAGTAATCTGGCGATATGGTTATCCCAAACTTTAAACCAGTTCCTAGGAAAGTTTTCTAATGCACCTACAGCATTCTTACCAATTTATACAACGAGTCAGAGAACTAGGATGGGTTGATGGCATTATAAGTAGGATTTGGGCGTTACGGCACTTTTTCTAAACGTTCCCTTAGATTATGTAATCTCTAAGCTCCAGGAAGAAATACTGAACAAGGTAATATAAAATTCCCCTACCCACTGACCAATTTTTGCGTTAATAGACTATGCGTGTCTTCGGTGTTTCAATTCAATAATCAAGTTTGCGCAAAAGAAGGGGTCGCTATGGGCTCCCCTCTATCCCCAGTTTTGTAATATTTGTATGGAGTTAAGTGAGAGGATATTCTCCTCAGATGTGATAGGAAACCACGCCTCTCTTGTGGGTCAGATATGTTGATGACATTTTGCAATCATCAGAGGGACAGAAAATCTAACTAAATTAGTAGAAATAGCAAATGACATACTACCATCAATAAAATTTACCGTGGAAATAGAAACTGACTCCAAGTTGCCCTTCTTAGGCAGTATTAATTTTTAGAGATTCAGTGAACAAAAGTTTAAATTCACAGTATATAGGAAGACAACCAACTCTGAAAGTTATATACATTTTTATTCTTTTTCATAATAATAACCTCAAAAGTAATGTAATAATGAACTTTGCATTACAGGCCTTAAGATTTGTGATCAGAATATATTAATGACGAAATACATCACATTACGGCCTTTCAGAAAGCAGCATGGTACCCCTCCACTTCATTGAAAAAGGCTATCTCACGTGCCACCAAGACTTATTATTACCCTAAGGATAATAATATTAGAGGAAAACGGATAGACTTTTAACCTTATAACCTAACATAGATATTATAAGTAAATATATGTAAATAATACTTCAGGATAATACTAAAATTGTTTTCAAATATACCAACACGATAAGAAATAACCTAATAAAAACAACAATCATAATAACCCCATAGTACCAGGGTATCACAAAATACCATGTAAAGACTGCAAAGGTAAATATTTCGGAGAAAGCGGTGAGGGTTAAACACGTTTAATGGAACATAGAGCAGACTTTCTCATTACATTCTCAAAATAGTGCAATAGTTACACACGCATTCAATAGCGATCATAGACCGGACTGGAATAGAGCCAACATCATTCACAAAAGTAGCAACGTCAACATAAGAAGATTAGTCGAGGGCGCGCCATAAATATGGGAGAATCATTTAAAAAGGAAACAAGTCGTTAGATGCGAGGACCGCTAGTTAACTTTTCATGTAATCAAAACATTTATTAAAGGTTTTAATGTTAGGACAAGCTCCTACTTTCCTTCGTCGATGCTGCGTTATGGCGACATCACCCGCGAACACCTTGTAACAGCGGATCACCGAGGATGTCACCGCTAACAATGAATTTCATGCAGAACAACAACGGGTGAGAGATCAGAAGAATAGCCACGCGAATATAGGAAGAGGGAGAAGCAATCACCTAGTTGGATAGTTGACCGTCCTGCTTGTCGCCTCGTCCGTTGGAAAAGCACATCGTTGAGGGTAGTCACTGGTTCCACACTTGAAACCGGGCTAACATATTGCCATTATGTCAATAATTTTTAGTTCGACTGAAGATGAACCCAGGACAGGGTTCGAAAGCTTTCACAACCTTTGTAACTTTTATAAAATTAACAAAGAATACCATTGAATATTACTGTGGACCTGATATACAGCATATCCGTTCTCGATCTAGAGAAGAAAGACCTATTTCTCTTATTATTGGTGAAATAATGGGTTCTCTTCTATTGCCCACCCATAGGGGGTGAGTGTCATCAGTGCACCTCATGCAGTGCACTGTAGGCATTACTTTAGATAGGTTTGTTGCTGCATCCCTGTGGCCCCTAGATGTAACCCCTTTCATTGCATTTACTGTACCTCCATTATTATTCTCCTCATTTTACTTTCCAACCTCTCCCCAGCAATTGTTTCATAGTGCATCTGGGAGGTTTTCCTCTTGTTACACCTTTAAGACCTTTTTACTTCAAAGATTCCTTTCAGTGCTGAATGACCTCATAGGTCCCAGTACTTGGCCTTTGGCCTGAATATTTCATTCCATTCTATTCTTTTTTTGTATTTAGGTTCTGTAGTGTTTTTGCAATTTATGGTATTTTAATGGACAGTGTTAAGGTTTAGTGAAACAGCTGTACTTTTATTAGGTCCATGTGTGTTTTGTTGTTATTTAAAATCATGGATATACTGTAGTAATTTTGGACATTGTTCAAGAAGAGTCATTGTCTTCATTTTTGAACTTGCACATGTTCAAATCCACAAGTGGCAAATTCTCAAAAATGCCTTTCAGGTATTAGTGTACTAAATATGAAATACATAAAGCAGGATAATTTTTTATGAAAGTGTACTTTGTGAAGGAAATTGAAAATCAAAGTAATACTTGTAAGAGAATGTGCAAAACTTTAATGTGAAACATTTGATGTTTGCTTTCTTATATATCCTAATGTTTTGAATTGAAATATTTATCACTCTTTATTCAAGTGGCTACAGTACAGAAATTCTTATCCACAGATATGTTACATAGATAGCCTATTGATACTTACTGAAAAAGTAATAAAGAAAGCACCCTTGGAGCTGACACTGCAGTAGCCCCAGGAGTTGGGAGGGAGTGTTCCCAGCAGAGGCAACCATGGGATGTAGTCATCCATTCAACAGATGTTGTGTAAATGGGATGTTAAGGGAATCATTTGGTCACTTGTGATGGCAAAGGCTCTCAACCTTCCTTGAATTTTTCCAGACTTAAATCTGCATGGCCACAGCTGGAGAACTAGTTCATTTGTAAATAACAGACTTAGGAGCTAAAATTGAATAGGTTACAAGGATACAAAGTAGGTTGAAAGGGTTGTTACCAAGATTGCCTTCATTACATGCTTGTATTTAGCCTACATTCATGCTGTTCAGGTAGGTTGGCTTGCTACTAAATGCCTTGAGGTTTGGTATTGTTGACCAGATTGTTTTCTTGCCAAATTAACCATGTTTTGAAAGTAAAAAATATCCAAATATGGCTTGAAAGGCTTTCACAAAGAAGTTGTAAGTACTCTATAGGTTTTAACCATATGCCTTCAGTTAAATGTTTTGTCATTTTATTGTTACTGTTAGCCAATCCTTTTCTGCATGCTGTATAGAGCAAGTGAGTTTGAGATATCATTCCAAACATTACCACTAATCATAGCATTGACTGAAATACAAAACTTATTCAAGCTCTTTATGTAAATGTCAATAAGTACTAGTCTTAAAAATGTTTGAATTTAATGTACTTGGACATGCTGATTTTCGTAATTTTTGGTGGTAATTTGTATACCAGTCAGTTTCATTTACAGTTGTTACTGATAGAAGGTAGGGCTTATTCCTGTCAAATGTTCTTAAAAGGTTAAGAACAGTAGTTGTTGTAAAGTAAATGGTTGAAAAAGAATTGAGTGACAGTCTTGTACAGTACAAATCTTGCATGATAATGAGTAGTAATACATCAAGATACTTGTCTCCTTAAATGGGTCATAAACTATTAGCTTGAACACCACTCTAATCTCAGACCTGTATTCATTTGTTCTTGCAGTAAAAGAAGAGGTAATAACCACAATGGCTACCATTTAAATGTCTGCATGCAATGTTCTCCAATCTTGTTACATGGCTTTTGGAAAAGTTTGGGACATTTATCAAAAGGAATATGAAAAAGTACAAATTGTGGAGATCTGGGGTTTGTCTATAAGTGATGAAAGTTTCCTTCCCCGTAGGGGGTTGTAACGTCAGTGCACTTTACATGGTTTACTTTAGGCATAACATAGTTGAGATTCTCTGCAGCATCCCTTTCGCCCCAGCTGCAACTCCATTCATTCATTTTATTATACCTCCATTCATATTCTCTTCTTCCATCTTACTTCCCACCCTCTCTCTACAATTGTTTCAACATTATTTTCAGCATAGGTCCCAGTGCTTGGCCTTTGGCCTTAATTTTATATTCAGTTCAGTCAGAGTTCCCATAACAATCAAGATGTATCAAGTTTTACTCTTACAGTACTTATGTCTAGCAAGAAATGAGCATAAACTTTCATTAAAAATTGATGTAGAAATGGCAGTTAACTGTAAGTGCATTACAATGGCAGCAGTCTCAAAGTGCTTCAGCACAATCAAAAACTGTGGTGTATGTGATGAGGTGGTCTAGAGGAATGCTGTTTTTTGGGGGGATCTCTCAACCGTATGACGGTGCAAATCTGGGTTATGGGCATGGAGGTCTTCATTACATACTTGCAAAAGATGCTCCATACTGTAAACTGTTCTCCCTTTCTGTTGGGTTTTCAAGCTAGAAACTGCATATTCACTCCGTGTTTTTCTTCATCCTTAGCAACTCCAAAACTGCAGGGAAATGGCTGAATAGCCTGTGTAATTGGAGGGGATAAGGAATTCATTTGTAAGGACAAAACTTTATTTCATCTTTTAAAGCCAAAATAGGTAACTAAAAACTTGCTTTTTATTTTTCAGTGGTCTTCTGTAGTTCTGACAGCATAAAAGCTCCTCCAGATTAAGCCTTGCTAATGTAGGCTGCACCTACGTATATTTTCCTTGGCTTTCTAAGAAACCTAGTGATACACATCTAGAACTATGTTGGCACTTGCTTCATTGTTAAATGTGAATGCATGCTCAATAATTCAGGGCTTCCAAGATTGGTAAATCTTTATGCTCCAACCTTGCAGTCAGTGTTTGTCAAACTGCTGTCTTTCTTTCAAATTACTTGGAATCCCACAGTCTTCCTGTAATTAGCCATCCTTTCTCACGAAGATGGGGGTAATAGTTGTCGTTCTTTGCATGTCCCTTAAATTAAGTAAAGCTGGAGTAATGCATGTTATCAGACCCATATCCAACCATTAATATCTATAAATGGATGTTGAGGTTATCTTTACTGCCTGTAAGTCGTTTTTACAGTTTCTTTTTATCCCAAACCATCAACCCTCTGAGATTGCAGCCACTTCCATCCATCCCAGCAATCACTCCTACATTTGAAGATCATTTTCTACTTGCTTCTTGAATGATATTAATGTAGCCTTATGTCTTATAAGGAGGCACATTGAGTCTGGTTAAGTTTGATTATTTCAGCAGTGTTTCTTCTTGTCTTAAACTTTCAAGATGTGTCAGGGAATTTTGAAGATAATCTCAGGTTTGTTAATATTATGACTAAGAGGATACTACTTATAAATATGGATAATTCTTTGCTGTTCAAATACTATAGAACTGCTCTCCTGCTGTTAAGATACTATAGAACTGCTCTCCTGCACAGGCATTATTGCCTTCCTTGTAGTATTGTCTGTAGGGGACAGTGCAGTTTCAAGTTATTGATGTTTTCAGAGGCTTAGTTTCATCAGTAAATTGTTTTTTTTCTTTAGTGCTTGGCAATGTTTTGCATAAATGCTACTTATCATCAGCAACATTATTGTATCTGCTGATGTCTTCCAGACCATGAAGTTTGTATTAGGCTTCACATTCACATGATTTGGAAATTACAAAAAGGAGAGTCGTACCAGCTCTTTCAGCCTATATTAAATTTGTTCCTTTATATTGACGGGTTCCCATCAGGGATCTGCTCTTTTCCCTTCTCATTTACTTTATGAGTGTCCTTCAGACATATGGATAGGGTTGTACTCCTCACAAAATTAAATTCTCACACCTTTATTGAGAAGCTTATTATTATCTGTCTAAAGTGTGTGATTTGTTTTGTATTAAGTTGTGCAGTATTTAAACCAGGCTAGACAAAACATAGTTAATTTCATAGCATAGAATACTTGTTGTCTTACTACCTCAGTATCACCTCTTTTATGTTGAGCCACTGATCACTGAGGATTCTGGATTTCTTTCTTTCTTTGGCTTGTGCCTCATTGTGGACCTATGCAACAGGCATTATACCCAAGAGTATGTTAGGTTCCAAGCATAGTATGTTGATGAGGTTGTTATGATAGTCCAAGTTCATGTCCCTATTGAAAAGGGATGGGGGTTTCTGTTCCTAAAGATGTGGCACTCATTGGTGAGACTCATTATTGACAGTGCCAGCTTAACAGATGACTGCACTAACTTGTGTGCTATTTTTATACAGTGTTTGTAATTAATGTAGGTCTTAGCATGGTAAATTATACTGGCAAATTTTGTTTTCTGTTATTGTATTTCTCTAAATCCTTTGTGCTTTTTTGTTTTATTAGGTTCACATCTTACCCATCTGATTCATTGGAGGTGAATTGCAGTAACATCTTTCATAAATGATATGACTCTTAACCTCCAGTTTGAATTAATCTCAACTCACCCATTAGGCATGCTCTTACAAATTATCAGGGCATTGCTTGAGAGATGCTTAACTTTTATCAACACTACCTGAGCTTCCACTGTAAATGCCAGGTTTTGCTTTTCAAAACATATTGAAAGTGAGTTGCAAACAAGGAGTCAGTGTTTTGAATCAGTGTTGGTTACTATACAACTAGGCCATTTTTTTTAAATATGAAACTCTACCTTCCAGTGTTTACTGAACTACTGTATGTAAACTGCCTTCTAATCAGCAGGTTTATCGTCATTTGAAGAGCATCAATTAACACAGTGGTTGCATATACAGTAATTGATATAGACATTTGGTGTGTCTATATACTATAAGAAAAGTTATCTTGCTTCCTAAATTCTTCAGTCTGCCTAGATTCACAGGGCATACATTGATTCGCTTATGAAGATATGCCTGTTGGCATACTTTTACTCTTTCACCTTATCCTTGCAGTATGAATAATTTTAGGCTGCTTTGACTGCCTTCTACCCATCCATATGGTCACCTTGTGTTTTGGTCCATTGTAATTCATCAGTAATCATGCAAGATGTGTCTCGTGCAGCCACCACTTGACCATTTTATCAGCTAATCTATGTTGACTGCTCTTCATATTCTGAGCATAGCCACAGGTAGTTTTCCACCCCATGTGTTCCAGTGCCATCTGTGGTATCCTATCATATCCTCCTTATACCCATCACCTTTACTATCCATGGCAACCCATGGGATTTTATGAAGTTTGCTGTCGTGTTTTGTCGAAGTTCCTGATACTGACATCTACAGAACCCTAACGTTGTTAGATACTGGTCGAGTTTGTAACATTTTTTACCACTTATTCTGGTTTTTGAGAAGTAAGTCACGCACCTGTGGTATACCACTATTTGGTCTTGTGAAGCTATTATGGAATTGTTAGGCTGGCACTTATTTTAATGATTGGTATTAGTACCAATTTCAAGCAAGTTATAATGATTATCTCCATTTTCATTCAGTTATTGTTTCAGAAATGTATGTATATTGTTGCCTTTGTTGTATGTGATGACATAACCTTTTCTTTGCCACATTCTTGACTTACCTCAACTTAATTGTATAAAGGCAATGATCATATATCTAATGCAATACTTAACAACATGGGAGACAAATAAGCATTGTTTGCTTAGTTCACTTTTCACATCAAAGTATTTTGTCCTCTTCCTTTGGGTCTAACTAGAATGCAGACTGTTTTTGTAAAATTGGGGTTTTGATGGTATGTCAAAAGCTAACCTTGTTCCAAAGGGAGAATCCTTGTTAGTGTTGTCAGTGGTCTGCTTCAGATTCTGTGTTCCATGTTTGTTGGAACACTGTTCCCCTATGGATGTCATAAGCTTCCAGGTTGTGGTTCATTTTTCCCAACTGTGGTAAAGTAAATATTTTGACTTGCAGGAAGATGGACTAGTTGGATATCTTTCATTTGTTGCCTCTCTTCAACAGAGAATTTCAATAGTGTACCTTTTATTCCCTGTACACCAGGAATTTAAGGTGGCATGATGTTAAATTCCTAATTACCTGAAGACTCATTTTTTAGTGCAGGACTATGCAATGGTCATTATGGCAGTATATTATTGAATCCCTTAATATAAGGCTTTAATACTACAATAAAATTACACTTGTTTTGATATTTTACATTTATGTATGTAGATTTTAAATTCATCTTTGTCTTTTTGCTTAAGGTTTCTCTTTTTCATGTCTTTTTGCATAAGGTTTCTCTTTTTCATGATGCATAGCAATCTTCAGTAGGTGCCTTTGTCTGGTTCCTTAAGAATGTTTGGTGAACATTATTTACTTTTCAGATTTCTAGTTAGTGGGCTTCACTGATAGATAATGTATAACTGGCATTAGTAGTGAAACAAGTAGGGGCATTAGCAGACATGACTAGGCAAAATGAAATGGTTCTCTGGCAGGGGCCAAGTAAACATTTAAGTTTGGAGTATCTCAAGGAAGGTTGGGAGCCTTTCCTACCTGTGAGTGAACACACAATCCCTTAACATTATCGTATCCTCTGGTCTAATAGGTTCTCTGCTAAATTGATGGCTATATAGCTATTTATTTGCCCTCTGCTGGGAACACATGCACCCAACTCCTTGGATCACTGCAATGCATTTTATTTTCAGGAGCAAGAAAAATTGAATTTTTTACCTGATGTGTATAAATGGAATTGTGGCTGTTAATTAGTGCATTTTATTATCAAATTTGTAACATTAAAAATGCACCCAACCCCTTGGATCACTGCAATGCATTTTATTTTCAGGAGCAAGAAAAATTGAATTTTTTTACCTGGTGTGTATAAATGAAATTGTGGCTGTTAATTAGTGCATTTTATTATCAAATTTATAACATTAAAACTGCTTATATAAAGTGAGTTATTCTGGTGGACCTCTTATCCTCAGCCAAATTCTCCAGACTGACTAATACAGGAAATAGCCACACACTCTTCATGCTGATGGTGTAATATTTCTAGTTTGTGAGCAACTAGAGAGTGTGTACTTTCAAGTCAACTAATTTTATCAGTTTGCTGAAAAAGTACAGTCAACCAAACAATGTTGCTCAGCACATACTGAACGCTGTCCAGACATCTTAGTACATTACTAGTTAATGGTGGCCAGCCATCATAACTGTCATTTGGCCTATATATCAGTTTTAAAGGGTACTTTCCAGTACTGTGAACATGAGAAAAAGAAAAATTTGTAAGTGAAAAAATTATTTCAACATTTGAAAACTTGAAAATTACTGGTCTATTTAGGAGTTCCTATCAAAATCAAACTAATACCAGACAGACCTGTGCATTTTAAAGAATGACTTCAAGATATAGATTTGTGACAGTTTTGAAAGCTAAAGAAATTTGTGACCAGAGTTGTTTTTAGTTGTTGAGAAAGTGTTCCGAACGGTGTTCTAAGGGGCCTAATGAATACAGAGGTAGAGGAAGAGCAGTGAAACAGACTCTTGTGACCAGTTTTGAAGGAGCTAATGAACATAGTGATTTTGACCATTGTTCTGATGGTGCTAATGAACATGCAAGAGTGAATTGTGGAGTTAATGAACACAGAGGGGGAGAAAGTTAATTGTGAACTTTGTTTTTGAATGAGCTTCTTGAACCGATGTGACCAGTGTTCTGAAAAAGCTAATGGACAGGGAGAAAATTATGATTAGTATTTTGAGGGAGCTAAAATTAGTTGTAATTACAAGTTTTCAATGGGTTAATGAACATAGATTATGACAAGTGTTCTAACAAAGCAAATGAACATTGAGAGAGAACTATAACCAGCATTTTTAGAGACTACCAAATGCACAGAGGCCAGAGAGAAAACGACCTATGGCCTGTGTTTCAAAGAAGCTACCAACCTGAGATAGTTGCACCCTGTGTTTTGAAGGAGCTATCGAACATGAGAGAGATGACCAGCTTCAAAGAAACTAATGAATAAAGACAATTGTGACCAGTATTTTGAAGGAGCTATTGAACAGGGAGTGAGACACACTTGGAACCTCTCTTTAAAGGAGCTAATAAGCACAGGGACAGTGAGAGCTACACTTACAACCTGAAGATTACTGAACCAAGAGAGACTAGTGACCTATTGAGGAGGAGCTACCTAATGTCCAAATATTAGAAAGTAGCCTTCAATACTAGTAAGTCACTAAATTGGCAGCTGTGATGACTGTCCACAATTACACCAGACATATGATGGATAGTACTTAATATGTGATGAGGGATACTAATGCTTACCATCATCTGGTCAACTAAGTTCTCTACAAACAAACTTTCAAGAGTGCACTTTCTTGGGCTAATTAGGTTTAAGTCTAAAGCTGCTAACAAACTGGAGTCTTGCTTCATCATTATTTAGTGTAAGTGGTTCTTTCCTGGCTCAAGAACCACTAGCTACAGAAATCAGTTTGATGATCAGAGGGACCCATCAGAAGTCAGGAATGCGGTTCTACGAGGCTGTCATTGCTGAAACTTTCTTTCCACTGCTTGGCTGATTTTCCTTCTCTGCAACGAAGAAATTAACATAGAAGTAGAAGAGTTAATTGTGCTGAGAGAGAACATCCTAAAAACAAAACAGCATTTTATTAGGATAGAAGTAGAAGAGTTAATTGTGCTGAGAGAGAACATCCTAAAAACAAAACAGCATTTTATTAGGAATAGAAGTAGAAGAGTTAATTGTGCTGAGAGAGAACATCCTAAAAACAAAACAGCATTTTATTAGGATAGAAGCAGAAGAGTTAATTGTGCTGAGAGAGAACATCCTAAAAACAAAACAGCATTTTATTAGGATAGAAGTAGAAGAGTTAATTGTGCTGAGAGAGAACATCCTAAAAACAAAACAGCATTTTATTAGGAAAATTCTCATTTTTTTTTTTTTAGCCTAATTCTAAACCACCTGGTAATGCTGTTGAAGAGTCTTACATAGAATGTCTAAGACAATCAACTATCAAAAGGCCCCCTTAATTTCATGAAATATTTAGCAGCTGAAGTCATAAGTATGGAACTGAAAATTTTATTTCCTTTAATTTTCATGTTTACTACACCTTTGAATTTCAGTCAGTCAGAAATCTTCGAGCTAGCTCAACTTGACAAGGTTAAAATCAGTAAAATATCAGAATTTTTGGAAATGCTATTCTTAAAAGGCAATCAACAGATAATCTGAACTGAAAAAGTGGAGACTAAGAAATTACACATTTCTGTTACAAGTTTTAGTAAGATTATTGTTCTACACTGATTTTGCAATTACAGTACACTATGTAAAAGTTCTTGGGAATGGCCTGACTCATTAAAACTCTTACACCATCTCAAATTTTTAATTCTGCTTTAGCTCTGCTTAAATTCCCCTCTTGAATAAAGGAATTACAGTACAGTGACTCTGGTGTTATTTCTACATCCTTTCATTTGAGAAAGTTTGAAAAAACATATCCTAAACATACTCTGAAAAACAGGCAAGCTTTTGATCATCCATATACAGGCAAGCTTTTGATCATCCATATAAAGATATTTTTTTAACAATGACCACTTAGGTCTGCAGCAAAAAAGGGATATACTGTATGGGAAAAAGTTTTCTAGCCCTCCACCCAAAACCAAGTGAATATCCCAATTTTAATACTGCACTCTAATTTGACTGATTTGGTAAGGCACACAAAATAGCCCTTGAGAATATTCAGATCTTCAGCATCACTTCAAGGTAGTTTTAAATTATAAATTACAATATATATACACAATATAGTGTTTTGGTCAGAAAACTGAATTTTTAAACTATAAGGCACTTCAACTTCTACACTACAAAAGAAAAGCCTAACAAACACTTCAAGAACCTGTAGCTGAAAGACATGGGCAAGATTTTGAAAATGTTGCCAAAAAAACTCATGAAATATGCACAAAACTTATACTGTTCATTGGCGTATATGAAATATAAGTTACTACCTTTATATCACTGAACCCATAAGAAAGCATCAGGGTACTGACTTGCATAATGCAAGATAAAAAAAAAAAAATTCCCATATCAAGACAGATTCACACCTAATCCCCCCCCCAAAAGTATGATCATGCTTGAAGGCTATACAGAACACTAAATAAGGCAATATATATTCAGCGCTCTATACAGAGTCACACTTCAAATTCCAGCCTTTCCCTTTAGCAAGATTTGGCCAAACCACATTTATTCGCCAACAGGAAATAGAGTACTAAATTGTTCTTCACTGAATTAAAAGTGATGAGAAAATTATACAACTGGTATAAACAACTGCCTGCATTCCTACAAATCACTAAACAGCTATATGTAGTGTAACCCTAGAAATCACTAAACAGCTATATGTAGTGTAACTGTAAATATGCTACCTACAATGCAGTAATGGAGCCATCTGGTATACTGAAAGACAAATTTAGGGAAAACTAAGAGATAGACCAGATGATCAGAAGATTTTAAACCTTGGGTAAAATCATGGTTCCAGCGTTTCCTTTCTGAAACAGATGTAACACTGACTTCTGAAAACTTATGGGTAAGAATATACTGTATATGTATGCATCCAATTTTACATGCATTTAACAAATAAAACTAGATTTTAAAACCCAGAGGTGTGTCAAAAGTTGTTACATTACTGCTGTTTTCCCAGGATTTTCTTCAAAAGCTAAAGTTCTGGATAAAAACTGCTACTGTTAGTTATTCAAGATCCTGGTTCATTATTACACTGAAATGGTATGCTTGTCAAAAATCAACACGAATTTTAGATCAATATCATCTCTGCTCCATAACACAACAGTTAAAAGGCTGGTGTCTTGGGCAACAACAGCTTGAAGCATAATTAAAATCAACACAAGAGGGAATCATGATTGCAAAACCAATAAAGAGAAAGCTGGAAACGATGTCAAGGGTACATCAATATATAATGTATACATTAACAAATATTAGCTACAACCAGGATGATGACAGTTTTTCTAGACTACTAGTAAGAAAGAGCATCCCTTACAATCATGGTACAAAAGCAGCAGCCAAAAGAAGCAGCTACAGAAATGTTTCAGAGGGTGGAGAACAATTGTATCCCAAGAGATTGAGATGTCTATGCATTTTGGTGCAGGAATAATAGATGGGTTAGCAGTAGTTGTAATAACCAGTACAGTAGTGCACCAAGATAACAGACCGTGGTATATTGTATTTACCAATATATCGGTGTGAAATGGAAATATCGATTTGAAGGTTTTCACCTCTGGATCGAGCACCGAACTGTTTTTCCAAATCAGGCACTCTTAGTGGGTACACCACTCACTCACCAGCACCCCTTGCATTATTGTTACTGTTTCTTTATTAATTTACGTTGCTTTCAACTCTGAAAATTATGCTAAAGCTTTGGCTGTCTTGCAGTTTATATTAATAACAGGCTTTTATCTTACTTTACGGGTACTGTTTGTTTATCAATGTACCCTTTATAGCAAAAAAGACCAACTTCAATACTATGAGAGAAAACGACTATGCTTAGGTATACAGGGGAAACTTGATTAGTTGTCACATTTCTGTAAGACAGATTTATTTAATTTGTATTATATTGTACTGTATACAGATATTTTGCTGTTTAAATTATTATAAAATTAGTAAATCATTGTTGTATGCATTTTAGGGGTATATATACTTGAGTAGCAGTTGTAGGAGGGTAATGTAAGATGACTTTGGGTGATTTGGGATGATGGTTGGGGGTGTATTTTTCTTCAAAATATCAAATTGTTTTAGTATAATTTAAGGTACATTTTATCTGAACTATTAAATTAGGTAATGAACTGTTAAAATACAGAGTTATAAACATTATACTTTAAGGGGTACAGGGTATAAATATAGTTTATACCAAAAACAAGCACTTACATATATATATACGAGATATTGGAGTTTCTTTTATGTTGGTGGAGGCTTGGACGCTTTTATCCATTACCTCGGTGAGCTACTGTACACACCCTCATAAAACCATGGAAAAAATTTAGTTGAAGACCTGGATAAGAGGAATTCAGTCAGAAGATGCACAAAATAAAAGGTAGTGGAGAGAAATTCATTTTTCACCCCTTAAAGAAATACTAATGTTAAGCAAAAAAAAAAAAAATATGATGATAGTATTTGCTTCATCAGAATAGCAAGTTTATCTGTGGTTCATGGGGCCTTTTGTGTTTCATGGGCTGTGTAGAAAAATTCTTGCAGTAAAATATACAGGCCACTAGTTTTTTCATAAATTCTGAATTCAATTAATCTGTCAATGTCAAAACAATTCAGAGCTACAAAAATCCAAAGTAAATTTTTATTTTGACATTTTAACACTACTCTGGTGTATTTAAAAAAAAAAAACAGCTGTAAATGACTATAAAAACATGGATATAAAGTTTTTACTAAAAAACTATCATAATACATTACTTGTACAATGAATTTTTAAAAATTAAAACACTAACAAACAATATGAAAAACATATTTACACTACATTACTTATACAGGAATGGAAATGAACTGCCATCCAGAGTTAAGACTGAGTTAAATCTAATCATTGATTCAAATATTCCACGTTCTTATTTATTTCTGGATGTCTGTATTTTAAAATTCCCTCTATTTATGGTCATGTTACACAAAACTTTAACAATGGTGCCTTATTGCCAACTGCAGAGGTTTTACCAGAGGTAACATCTGTGTTGCTCAATTCAAAAGGACTCAAAGCCAGAACTTGAACATTCCAAACTGTGTTTGCAATTATCTTACAACTGAGGTTTGTTTTACTTTTTAGTTACACAAAACTAGTTTTAAGTGTCTTTGTGGCAGGTGAAGTGAAGCAGCTCTCTCACTTCTTGACAATGTTTGCTTATTATTATCAGAATATTCAGTATACAGAAACCTAAAATATAATACAATTTTCATGGCCACTCTTTCCTTTAGTTGATTTATATTAAAATGGACGGTTTAGTTTTTTCCCAATCAGTAATTCAAGGGATTGTATTCTACTACTGACCTCCCTTTGCATAATTATTTTACAGTATGTATACTGTTATTTTATTATATTTTTTTCAAATTAAGTGTCTCTTCAACATATTTGTATACTACAGGTTTAAATTCTTTTGGGCAGTTAAGTAACCACTGATGTTTTTGATGACTCAAAAATATTAGCAAAGGTAACCTTAAGTCTTTTAAAGTGCCTGTCATTAAAAATGAAGACAGTGTCTTCATTTACTAAAATCAGTAACTGCTCAATCTCTTCCTTTGATAAACTTCAAAATGCGTTACTAGACTCAGTACTTCCTTTGACAGTTTCTTTTATAGGAATTGTTATCAAGTAGTTCAACCTGACAATTACCTAATTCTTATAATAAGGATGTTAGTATAGAAGGATTTTATATTACATGTACAGTGGAAAGAGTGGTCACCAATAGAATACCATTCCTTCATTTACTGATAGAAAAACTAACCCCAAAATAAATGCCTATATATATCAACCCTACCTTCACAAGCCTTGAATTTTGAGAGCCTGTTATGAGAAATACAAAACAAACAAAGACCAACTTAATGAACTTCTGTACTATGCTTATCAACTACAGTACATCTAATGATTACTGATGTCTATGCTACCATTTTAGATACAGTAAATCTCAAACTGAATGTCAAGTGTAAAGTACAGATTGGCTTAGGTTAGAAACTATGTGGAAATGCTGTAAGATATCTAGAAAATATTCAACTGCAGGCTATAATATAGGGCCTCTGTTACTTAACAAAATATGTTACTTATCATAAAACCTGGGTCCCAAAACGTCTGATAAGTTGGGGTTACCACACCTCTAAATCAGGAATTTAACTTATCCTCTATTCATTACTTCATAAAAGTAAAATTTTTACATCCATTTTTTTTAAATACAGTTAACTTAGTATTTTCTATGGTTTCGTGTTTAAATTTTTCATTTGTACACATAGCAACTAAAGAAAATAGAAGCCTTGGAAATAATCTATTATACTGTAGGTTTCTTTATTTATTTACAAACTTTAACCAAACATTACATAATATAATGAACAGTGAGAGCTGTTCTACAACTATCTTAAAACTATGCATAAATAAAAAACAAAAATAATTGTCAAGAGCAATTACTGAATGGCCCATGTTCACTGTTTACAAATTTACACATCCCAAATGCAATTTGGAATACTGAACATAGTTTCTTACATTAATAATCTAAACTTTCAAATCGACCAACACAGAGTTGTTAGTTCACAGATAGCCTTACCATTGGTAAAACCTCTCCAGTCTACAATAAGGGACCATTGTTAGAAAGAGTGGAGTTTAAACAAGAACTTTGAATTCTGGAATCTATATTGGATGGTTTAAATACAGCAACTTTTAAATGTGATGGCAGTTTATTCCCACTGTACTATACATAATGTGTTTCTGTTAACATTTACTTAGACTTTTTTCAGATTTTAAACTTTCATTGTATTTTCTTGTGAATTTTTTAATACTGTATAACTTTTACAGCCATGTCTTCCTATTCATTTCATCTGTTTTTGAAAATGGCACCAGAATAGTATTGAAACATTAAAATTAAAAATATGCTGCAGTTGTTCCTTGTGTTAAACTTTATCTGCCAACTGAGATTTCCAAAACCCACCTATTTACACCTACTTTATCGCAAAATTCATGTTCTGCATCAGGGCTTCTACAGTCTCCAAGGTAGTGGCAGTAGGATCAAATGATGCTAGCTTCTAACAACAACTTGCCATTATGAACCTAGAAAAAAGAAATCTTTTTTAGTAATATTCATATTATACATTATATAAAATGTAAATTATTCTAGTTTCAAGAAAAATACTGGACTATAATATCTTGAATACATAAATTATCATTTACATCAATTCTTTGCAATCATTTCATCTAATAAAAAACTGCAGTGCACTATGCAGTATTCTTACAGTAACAGCAGATACTAATCTTACAGTAAAAGTAGATGCTAAAATTGGACATAGACCACCAATTGAAACTAATACAGTTGTTACAATGTCTTTTATGAACTATGTTCCCATTTCTACAACCCCCATAGGGGGATTTCCATATACATTATGCCTTTCATGTAATACTATATATAGACCTAAACATTCTTTAAAATGAATTGCTTTCTGACATCTACTTTTCATCTGTTCCCTTTAGTCTCATACTGTCTAACCAATAACTAAAATTTTCCTTACTACAATTTTAACAAACCACTTGAAACAAAACATCTGGGCAAGACCTCCAAGTCTTGAAATGACTGTGGTGGTTAAGCTACTCTTATAACATGTCTCAGAAGAAATGAATCCAGAGATGCAACTCTTTTTTTTATTTTCTCCAATTTTCAAGATTTACCTCATTTCTCCTCATCCTCTAAATTATCCCCAGATTTCTACCATACTCTATTATTACTGTAAAATATTTTAACAAGCCTTCACAGCTTGTAGGAAACACCATCCTGAAGGATCTCAAAATTCAGATAGGCCCATACTGTTAATTGGCCTAGTCTCTACCCACATGTTCTCATATATTTTAGCTTTGTCCCCACATGTTCTCATATATTTTAGCTTTGTCAAGTTTGCTTTAACATTAGGTTCACCGGTTACATGAAGCACAAAGAGCATATAAACAGATTCTCAAGAGTTCCTGTCACTTGCGTTTTCCAATGAAGGGAACAACATTCCTCAATAGCAAAGAGTTCTGTACCATTAAAATACTACTACTGTATACTTAAAAATCTATATGAAAACAGTCTGCCTCCTGCATTTGCCAGAACTTTTGCTAAGACTTGCTTTCTTACTGACTGCTCAATACCCATTTGACAACAATGTGCCTCTAAGATTTGTCTTACATTGTCCTCCTCTTCCTCTCCCCCTCTCATTCTTGTATAATTTCAGGCACTGACAACCCTTCACCCCACTTTTACAGTACTTTGTAATCCTGAGTACCTTATGTGATACTATCTGTGAAATTTGTCAAGTATTAAATTTTGATTTTACTTTGTGGCATTCAAGCTTTCAAGACAAGTACTGGAGCACTTTCACCCATTCAGCACCTAAGACTGTGAAAAGAGTGAGCTGGAGTGGCTGGGCAGCTAGGTAGAGAGATCAATTAAACAAAGGATAAATAGTTTTACTATTCTAAAGGCTATGAAGTTCAGGGATCAACGGGTGGAATTCATAGAAAACCCTACACTTGCACTCAGAAGTAATATTTAGTGAGGTTGGACAGCAAGGCTGAAAAAATAAGCAGGAATGGAGATAAAGTATAAGGTTAACCAGTGGGTGCTGCTAGGGGCTGATGGCTGCTCCTAGCATTATGACAACCATCTAAGATTTCCCTGTCTTACAGGTTACCATCTGGACTAATGAAACCACTACAACCCAATTCTAGGTTCATGGGGTTTGGCCAGACAATTTGTTTTTAAATGAGGTGATAACTAGAGCAAGTACTTTGACTGATTTAGAATATGACAGAAAACAATGCTTCAGCTGGCAGACAAGGACACTGCAAAAAAAAAAAAATCAAACATACAAGGCAGTCCCCAGTTTACAATGGGGGGTTCCATTCCAAAGCCACGTTGCAAGTCGAAAATCATTGTAACCAGAAATATTGTCGAAAACCATAAGAAAACCTTACTTTTAATCCTTTGGGTGTCTTGAAAACAATGCAAGCTACATTTTTATTGAGTTTTTCATCAAAAAATAAAACTCAAAATTTTGACCATTCTGCTATTTTGGAGCTATATTTCTTCCGTTGGATCGACGTCGTAACCCCGGAATATGCGTTGTAAACCAGGAAATAATTTTTGATGAATATACTTGAAGAGTGTTGTAGATCAGAACATCGTAAACCGAGCCCGCCGTAACCCAGAGACTGCCTAAAGTAAAATATAAACTTACACTACAGTGGAAATCACCTCCACAGCTGGATTGACTGAACCATAACTGTTGACAGACAGATAGAATAGACAATTTAGATAAACCAAAGGCTAAGTGCTGGGACCTATGAGGTCATTCAGTGCTGAAAGGAAAATTGATTGTAAGAGGTTTAAAAGGTGTAACAGGGGGAAAACTTTGCAGCTGCACTATAAAACAATTATTAGAAGAGGGTGAAAAGTAAGATGGAAGAAAGAATATGAATGGAGGTACAGTAAAAGGAACAAAAGGGGTTGCAGCTAAAGCTGGAAGGACACTGCAAAGAACAGCAAGTACTGTAATGCCCACAGTGCATCGTGTGAGGTGTACTGACGACTACCCCCTTACAGGGATAACTGTTGAAAACATAAGTAAACTGACTGTCTTGAAGCTAACAGGTTATTCTGTGATCATGTCCTGAAAAGACATTAATCCTTAACCTTACTGGCATACAAAATGAGCCAATACTAAAACATTATATTACAGTATTGGATAAAACATTATACAGTACAGTATTGCAGTATAGGATGTATTGAGTTTGTAAAGTCCCCACTCTACGCGTTCTCTATGGTGAACATCCTGTTTTCTGCGGTGCCTTAACATCGACCTAGGGTCGACCAGAACATATGTTTATTACCATAATTATAAATTGTATATTTATTGTCTTTCCAAATGATCATGCTTTATGTACAGGTAACGAAGTATTTATTTTGTGTGTCAGACATTATTGATCACTATGTTTCCTGTATGAACCCGTCCAGTTTTTGTAAAAAATTAGCTTGACCTCAGGTCACCTGTAAATCTTTGTACCCGCGGTCTCTGCGAAGTACGCAGACGTCCGCATCCCGCTTTATAAGCGGCTCACTTCATCAATAAACTAGCAGTATTTGTCTTCCTGCTCATTTTGCACCTCTCTCACAAGTTTAAAACATCAATGTTAGCAAATCAGTGTACTATTACCATTACCAAATGAATGAACTAATTATGCAATACATTCTTCAATCACCTTTCCAAAACTAATTAACATTTAGCTTGGTATGAATATTTGGTTGAGAATGAACACTCATTTGATTAAAAATATACTTACATTTGACAGCAACAAAATCAAGATATATCACTGGGTGAAACCTGGTGATGCCTGTCATTCCTTCATTCTATGCTGACATCTCTCAACCTTACTTCATGGATCTCAACTCTGAAAAACAAATGAAAATCCTGACATTTTCAAAACTGAGGATTTCTAATTCAAAAACACATTCTCAAAAATCTTTGTGGTCAGAACAAACAACCATTCAATCTTAAAAAGCTCAATTGGTATCTAGTGCAGTAATGTCTGCTAATACAGTACAGTACATAGAAAAGAAGCAACTCATCCCACAGAGCTGTTGTCTGATATCCTTTCTCACACGAAGGATGACTTCAGCATAAAAAAAATGGCTTCCATACAGATCAGAGGTTTTAATCATAATACCACTTTTGAAATTTCAAATATGACCCTACAGGATTAAAAGCCAGTTTACTTTAAGCTTAAAAGAAGAAACTGAAGGAAAGACAAGAAATTTTGTGGAGTTGAAAAATAAATGGGATACAGTACAGTATGCTCAGCTACATACTGCATTGGCAAAATAAAACATACCTGCTCAAGAGCCTTAGTCCTGCTAAACTATTTTACTGGTACTTGGGGATGAAATCCAGTCAATAAGGTGAAAGGGGATCTGCACCCTTGTAAAAATACCAGCGCCCTGAAGTGTCACCACAATCAATACCCTCAACACCTTCACCCTACCTACGCAGACAAGCTACCCCTACCCTCAACATTATCTATCCAATCTTTAATGTGGACAGTTACCCCTGCCCTAAACATTCTCTCTTGCTACACTGACCATCATGATTAAGGATGGTTTTAGCCCATTGTCCTTCTAAAGGGGTACATCAGAGGTACTCGCCTCCAAATCACTGATTCATTCAAGTGATTGTGACCTGAACAGATATCGAATCTGGCACATGTTTGAGCCAACCCCAGTACAGTAAATTGTCAGGCCTCCTGGCATTCTGTGAAGAACCCCCAGTGCCTATGGCAAGTACTGTATCATGTACTATATTTACATGCTGAGGTTTGGCTACAACAATACAGTTGCAGGGCTTCACCAGGCCCCATGGCCCTGAACATTGAAACAAAAATACAGTAAATATCTAGGTAACAGGAAATTTGAAACAGATTTCAGTCCGCTTCTCATAATAAGCCCATTAAGGAGAGTTAATAACAGGCAAAACGCTCCAATATCAAGAACTGATATGGACTGTAGAACTGCAATATGCTACTTGCAATAAGACAATATTAGAAGTGCAAAAATTGTTAAAACGTATCAACAACAGACTACTAATATCCATTTACCTTACATAGTATCCAAACAGATTCAGTAGATGAGAATGTATAGAATTCTTCACATACCTACAAAACTAACCTACTTTGGGAAAAACTAACAAGTAAGGTTGTGAATGGTACCGCTATCAGTCAATTCAAGAAGAGATTTTGATCAAAAATTTTGTTTTTGGGCATCTCCTTGGTTGGACTAGTCTTTGAAGCAGATCAATACTTATCTGCACACAGATAAGTATTTTAATTGGCTTCACCCCCTTATTCCTCCCAGCCCCAACCTAACCTTGGCACTGTAAATTGAAATAACAGGGTTATTGTTTCATAGATTCAGATTTCAATATGCTCTTTGTATAGTCATATTAAGAAGATTTGGCATTAGAACAGGGCAAAAAATGAAAAATAAAATATCAAGAGCTGGTATTAGCCTAAATAAAAAAAAAATACTTACACTACAAGTACTGTATACTGTACCATTATCATTCATGAAAGCCACATACATTGTTCATATGTAGTGTCATGATCAAATTAGGTGCATAATAGCCAAAATGTAAATGCCATGGACAGGTGTATTAAGTTTGGTGTGCAACATTTATATCCTAGATCAGAAATGCAGGATACACAACCATTTTTAAATGCACAAATTTATTCTATTTGTCACATTTGCAGAGCTTATATACATGTTCTTAACTTTCTGCCCGACAACACAGCCTACATATTAGTCACAACCATATATAAACATTTACAAATAAAGACACACCCTAGGTGAGGTGGAAAGACACTGCATGACATTAACAGAGAGCATAGGCTATGACATATGCATAGAGACTGTGCTTTTCTATGCTGCAGAAACCTTTTGTAAAAGTGTGACAACAAAACTGAAAGCTTCATAGCCAGAATGCAGTGTGAATATCATACTACAAAAGACGAAGCATCAAAGAGATTTAGTGTCCAGCAACTGGGAAACCAACCAAGATCTCAAAGATATAGATAGATGGTTTGAGTGCATGATGAGAATGGTTGGGGAACATTTACGCCAGAACTGTTAAAATGGAAATAGCAAGATGAGGGCCTGTAAAAAGGCCAAGGAAATCATTGAAAAAGGACATAATTGGAGGCCAATACCAGTCAGGATTTGAAATAACACTGGTGCTACCTACTACATAGGCTACGTATACAATACACTAGGTTGAAGAGAGCTCACCCCACAGTGGGGAAAGCAGATTCAAAAACTTAAAACACCAATACACATAATATCCCAGTTATCTGAGTCAGAATGAACTATTTATACCCTTACACAGCTTGGGCCTCTAACTTTATTGCAAGTTAGGGTAATTCTATATATTAGCTCCGCACTTGTTTTTACCTTTTTAACTGGTTTTTTCTACATTTTTAGGGGTTCTGATACTGGCAGTGCATCTGTTTGTTGTTGGCCAAATGGAATGTCTCTTCGCCATGTTTAGTACTGGCCCAGGGTTGGTACCCATACGTTAACAAGTTATTGCGGTAGAACTATAGGGTAGCTCCGGCGTGTTACGGCACTATAAATTGACTTCTACAGTTTTTAGGTTGCTATTATGAATTTACCTTTCATTTTGGTGCTCGGAGTCTAATTAACCTGTAATTAACCCCCGAAGTCCATCCAACAAGGGTTTCCATCTGCGATCTTCAAAAACAGAGCATGGGTATGTCGGTTTCGAACAGTTCATATCCCGTCTGGCAAGTGCAATAACTTGTTAACGTATGGGTACCTCCCCCCCGGGGCCAGTACTAAACACAGCGAAGGGACATTCCATTTGCCCGACAACAAACAGATGCACCGCCAGTATCAGAACCCCTAAAAGTGTAAAAAAAAAAAAAAAAACAGTTGAAAAAGTAAAAACAGGCACAGAGCTAATATATAGAATTACCGTTATTGCACTTGCCGGACGGTATATGAACCGTTTGAAACAGACGCACCCGTGCTCTGTCTTGTGAAGATCGCGTTTGGAAACCCCTTGTTGGGTGGAATTCAGGGGTTAATTACAGGTTAATTACACTCGAGCGCCAAAAATTAAATGTAAATTCATAATTAGCAACCAAAAAACTGTAGAAAAAGTTAAGTTAGAAGGCAGTCGCTGCCGCAGAGCTACTATATATTTCTACCCAAGTTAGGTTACGGTACATTTTTACCCGAATACATGACCCACTTGCACAAACGGTGTTTAGTACCAGCCCCTCAGGTATGAACGTGTGAACATATACAGTAAATTTCTCAGCCACAAATTTTCAACAGAATTTATGTTTTTCATATCACACATAGCCTATTATGGAAAAAAGGTCCAAGTGTAAAATATAGAAATACAGGCATTAAAGCAAAATACCTGCTAACCATCTCAACCTTTACCTATCGACCCATGACTCTAGCAACCATGAATGAACTGTTAAAGGGTCGTGAGCTCTAACTGTACTTTAACCAACGTGGCCTAGATTCAACACTGTACTAGCTCCTACAGTTGTAGTGGGACTGAACTGCTTAGGCTGCCATTATTTTCGACAGGTTAACATTCACGTTAAAAATCTAAAGGTAGTCACTCAGGCCTTTAATTGATAATTAAACTCAAATGACTAGGCCAACCATGCCTCAAGCAATTTTAAATGTTATATTCGAGAAGAAAGCTTTATCGAGTAATGCTTAACATTTGCTAATTGGCTTTGCCTACCCTTATACTGAAGCTCAGATTCCTAGGTTATTAGCATAATGTGTAAACGAATTACCATGATTTTTTCTCACTTCTACCAGCACTTACCCTAGGGACTAGGGGAAATAACCAGAAACTAGGGACTAGGTTCTGGTTATTTCCAACAGGCACAATCTGGCATCGTGGGCTCAAGTTTTGTTTGGTGCTCTCCCAAATAATTCGTAAATTGTTTTATTCATTCAATTCAGAAAAGTCATACTACACTACCTCATTGTCATGTACAACAAGAGTACTTACCATACTAATTCATATAAAATATAACCAGACCCTCAGTCATTAAACTTTCAACAAATCCACTTCGGTGAAAACAGCAGAGAAGGAACATTACGTGACAACGCAAGGATCGTATACTACTAACTACAGACAGTGTCACTGACTCACTGTGTCAGAGTCAGACTTCCTGGTCCCTGGCCCTCCCTGCCCATGGTTCTTTACAGAAATTTATACCAGTGCCTGATTGGTTAACACCTACATGACGTAATAAACACGTCACATCTTACGGACGTCATATTCCGCCACGAATACGAAAATGTGCAATTAGAAAAAAATATAAAAACAAGATTGCTAAAAGGGGACAATGGAAAATAGGTTCCCGATGCATCCAATTCCCATTATTCCATTATATGAAAAGACGCTGCCATTACGAATCGAGATGTTAATGAGATTTTGAATGTCTCCTCTTTTTGCGTCAATTCTTCATTTTAACATATTTTGTCTGTATTTAAACAATCTTCTCAGCAAGGTGAGTAAGATAGGATAATCTGTTGTACGGCAAAAGTACAGAGAATCACAGAACAGGAGATTTCAGCCCTATGGTTAAAAATATTCATAAAATGCAAGTAATTTCACAAATCTGACGTAAATCATGCGGTGAATGAAAGGTGCTGTAAAACATCAGACAAGAGGATTGAGTGAATCAGAAACAGAATTAATTCTGAGTGATAGCAAATAATTTGCGATTTAGGCCTACAGATCGTACATGGATGAAAATGGAAAATTTGAAATTAAATGAAGATAGGACTGAAAGTTTGAGCCTCAGCGTCAAGGGCACTAATGTTAAAAGAGCTCAATTCAAGCAGCGATACTTTAAAGTCTTAGGAAAATGTCCCAAACCTGTTACTAGAAGACATTAAAAACATTCATATTTAATTACTATTACACCAACAAAAACTAGATAAGTGATGCTTAAAGAATAAATACGAAATGCGCTTTAAGGTGTGACCCTCCAGAGGGTCTTTCATGACAGTTTGGGGCCGAGAATCAAAAACAGCGTTTTTGATATTTGGAGTATCCGTTTTCTATATAATACCTTTTCAATTAAAGAAAACTAAGTATAAATAAATTGAGGCATAACGTCCTTATTATGGTGTAGTAAATTTGCTTTACTTTTCATTAACATACATATAGAGTAAATAAATGCTCACCACAATAAGTTGAAATTTTAGCTTGGAAATTATTGTTATTGGGATTGATGGTGAAAAATCCAAAATAGTTTTAGGCCTATTCAAATGCAGCTGATAGTCTGCTTCGGGTTATGTACTGACATCACATCAAGAAATAGCCTTGTGATGTATAAAACAACAGCAGCGATAATAATAATAATAATAATAATAATAATAATAATATTGCTGACTAAAATAGACACTCATGCACTGAAGAAAAAAGTATTAGTTACAAATTTTATTCAAATTCAGGTGATATATCACCGTGACAAGATTAGTGAGGTACTTAAATACTACTTTTCTATGAATATTTGATAAAGAAACCTGTCGATGCGATTAACTGCAGATTTTCGTATAATATGGATTAATCTATACTAGTTTAGATTGAAAATCTATACTAGTTTAGTTTAAATGTCAGTTCATAAAGGTTAGGGTATTTTTACACATTGACTTAGGTTAATTAATTCTATAGAATTCAGGGTTTTTGAAGTCTCAGATTTATTATTATTATTATTATTATTATTATTATTATTATTATTATTATTATTATTATTATTATTATTATTATTACAAATCGATCATTTTTTCGTTTTGAGGTTGATTGCGTTGTGTTACTGAATTTAATGCATTAGTGTTACGATAAGCTCAGTGGCGTAACCAAGAGGGGGCGGTCCGCCCAGGCGGCACTTGGAGGGAAGGGGGCGGCCTCCTCTGGCATCTTTTGAGCGAATTCGCTTCTAACAAAGGTCGTGGGGTTCCGTTGTAAATCTGCTGTGTTGTTTTTGTTTTAGCTTTATGAAATAAAATAAATGATTGATATGTTAAGGCTTAAAATGTGCGTTTAATTTTCACCACTTTAGTACTTTTCAGCACGGGAATGGGGCTGCACTTTCAGAGTCCGCCCCGGGCGCTACCAACGCTACTTTCGCCACGGGATAAGCTCATTCCAGCGCAAGCAAAGATACCGATCTCTGGCTTGCAAGATGACGAAAATAGGCATCATCACTTTTGGCGCCACTGCAAACTCCGGCACCGAGATGCAAATAAAAAAAAATGCTAGAAAAGGTGCTTTATGTGTGATAGCGCTTTACGTCTTACCATTACTTTGGATAACTGCTATACGAGAAGTTTCTTTTTATTTCTTGAGAAAAGTCCGTCAGACTGTATGCGTACCCAATATACAGGGTACGGGTAGGTCTTGGGATGTTCTAACTTAACAGTCAGTGCTTGTTGATGTTAGTGAATAATTATGTAAATAAATAAAATACATATGACTGAAAGGAAATGAATGAAAAGTCTGAATAAATTATAAAGGACATACATTTGCAAGAAAAAATGACAAATCTGAACAAAGAGGAGAATGAATCGATGAATGATTACGAACACCAGCAGAAAAATAAACCTTTTTACGATATATCAGTCAATAAAGAAATTAGAATATGGACATGGGACAAGTAAAGGGAACGAAAAATGTATAAGAGATAAATATATAAGGCAGTAAATAAATAGGCAAATAAATATCAACGTACAGAAATGGTAAAAGCAGCAGCAAGCAGCGGTCCCCAAGGGCGTTGATACAAGACGTCCGCTTTAATATCACAAAGCTCTTTCTCTCTGTCGCTGTTATTGTTTCGTGACATGACGGCGAACAACGTTCACTCGCTCACTCAGGAGAGCTCTTCGTGTCTCAGTGTGACCCACTGCTACTGACACCATGTTCCTGAGGCTTGTTGCACGTTTGTTCTGCTTCCAAAATGGATATGGCTGCTACTCTGTGCTTAGTTACACTTCTGTATCCAGGCTTGGCACCTTCAGTTTGACTTATTGCTGCTTCTTGTGCCAAATTCATAAGGCCTGTTGTAAGTTTTCACACAAAACACATATATATATATATACATAATGTATATGTGTATGTATGCATATATATGTGTTTATATACATATATGTAATGTGTGTATATATATATAGGCTATATATATATATATATATATATATATATATATATATATATATATATATATATATATATATATATATATATATATATATATATATGTGCGCGTGTGTGGGTGTGTGTGAGAGTATGTGTTTTATATGTATACATACATACAGGTGATAGCTTTAGGCTGTGCTCATTCCCTCCCTTTTCTCCGGTCTTATGACCGGTTGGAAACAATACCTCACCTTGCAGTCCCTCACTTAGGAAAAGTAACTTCTAAACCAACGCCGCTTTTCAGTTCCAAAACAGGAAATAAAAAAACTTCAAGAAATCATCTTGTGAAACTAAACAAATATAAACGTCCTGGTAACAAAATGAGTCAATGGGGTCAGGTTACAAGAAAGAACTCGGCGTCAGCAACTATGGGAGTTGCGACGCCAGTCTGCGTACTAAATCAGTCAATAAGTCGATCAATCAAGCGATCAACATGAAAGAAAGCTTTGTATGAAGAGCTAAAAGCTGAGAACAATACACCACTGCTGTTCTGATGCCAATGAATGGGGGAAACAACATTATTTGAAAACACGCGTAATGTTGTCTTCACTTTCCATGGCTTTTTCTCCAAAGTAGAAGAACCACACAATTTATTATTATTAAAAAGGATGGCTCTATTATGCGAATTTATCTTATACAGTGTTTTTTCTATTTTCCTTATGATTCGCTTTTTGGGCCCAGCGATGTTAGTCAGCAACTGGCCGATATTCATATTGGAAAAAGGATAGCGTTTTGAATGCGGGAAGTCTTTTATTGAAATATCCAATCAGAAATCCTTCGTCGTCTGGATTCAGGTTCTATTTCAGGCACCGTCGACATGTTTCGACCAGCTCGTTGGTCATCCTCTGGACGTGGTTGCAGAAGATCTGGAGAAACAAGGTGCTTGGGTCGGTATTTATAGGGGGGTCTTGATCGGTGCTGAATTATGATTGGCTGCCCGAGGCAGGTCATCTCGGGCGGAGCCTTCTCGCCCATGTTGACGGCGGTAATCGCCAATTCAGCACCGATCAAAACTCCCCCCAACCCCATAAATACCGACCCTAGCACCTTGTTTCTCCGGATCTTCTGCAACCACGTCGAAGAATGACCAAACTGTCAACTGTGACCCACCTAAAGTAGAACCTGAATCAACATTTAAAGCTCTGATTGTTCAATAAAAGACTCCCGCATTCCACATATATCTTTTTTCCAATATAAATATCGACCAGTTCTGTATCATCACTGACAAAGCAGAATCATAGGAAAAATAGAAAAGACACTATATAAGATAAATTCGCATAATAAACCATCCTTTTTAATAAGACCTGTTTAAAGGAGGGTCTACTCCCTTCATATTATTATTATTATTATTATTATTATTATTATTATTATATGTGCAAGAAAGAGTAAATCGCAGAGGACAGAATAGTCAATAAATAACATAAAAGTATAGATAAATGATCAAACAAATAGTTTCACAGATTTTCACTGAAAGTAATGAAGGAAAGAATGCTGTTTTATCCAATGGATTTTTCTTAATTAAAAATGAATGGATTTTTCCTAATAAAAATTATTTTGATTTTTCTCATTAAAAATGACTGAATTTTTGTTAATAAAAATCAATCACGAGTCAAAATTATATAAAATACAAACTGGAAAAGACATTGCTTGCGTATATGTATGTGTGTGAGAGAGAGAGAGAGTTAACTGAAACTCTGGGGTATCTTTCATATCTGCTGAGTGTCGATTACTTGTACTAATCATCCTTCACCAGTTTAGAACTCTCTCTCTCTCTCTCTCTCTCTCTCTCTCTCTCTCTCTCTCTCTCTCATCTCTTCAGGTTCTTTTCCCCAGTGAGGTCACACTTTTGTAAGAGCAGAAGAAACGTAAAGAATCAGTTGCATAAATACGGCAGCAGCCTTCCAAGCCTTGCTTTCAGCGACACCGAAGTCATTATCTCCATCGGAAATAACAATATAACGATACTTTGATCTTTTCGATCTATACAATGTGTTGTAGAGTTATTACCAGTCACCCCCGCCCCAACTCCGTTTTTGCAACCCTACCCCCCTTATCCCCTTCTTCCAATTAACCATTGTTATCCGTTCTACAGAACAAGAGTGAAAAAGAGAGACAGAAAAATAAAGACGAAAAATATGATCTGTTTTGAAGCGGGGTCGTTAGTTGGTAATTGGGGTTGATTGTTTGGTAACCTTTTGGAATTAGTCGCTACCCTGTCGTCGCTCCGTGGCCGTTTGTTTTGAACGACAGGCAGCGTGTCATGTGGTCTTCTTCTTCTTCTTCTCATGGAAATGTGAATCAAGTGTTATCTTCAAAATATGTGCTGCTAAGCCCTTTGTTGGCTGAATCGGTTGAGCTTCAGACTGTCACTCGATGGACGGAGTTCAATTCCCCGGCCGGCTGATGAAGAGAATTTATTTCTGGTGATAGAAATTCATTTCTCGCTATAATGGTTCAGATTCCACAATAGCTGTAGGTCCCGTTGCTAAGTAACCAATTGGTTCTTAGCCACGTAAAATAAGTCTAATCCTTCGGGCCAGCCCGAGGGGAGCTGTTAATCAGCTCAGTGGTCTGGTAAAACTAAGGTATACTTAACTTTTTTTTTTCGTTCTGATCTTTAAGCGATTCATTCACATTTATTTGCCTGTTTCAGCTTTCAAGATTTTACTATGGGAATGATCGTCATGGTCTACTGTACAGTACTGCCTTAAGTACCCTAGATAACTTGGCAATATAATAATCTTTGACGATCAAGTTGATGAACTGACAGAGAGAGAGAGAGAGAGAGAGATGCGAATTTATTTCATTATCAGCTTTACTAACTTCATGACTATATCACTCATTCAGTAGCATTTTTGCTCTGATACTCAGATCATTAATACTTAGTAATTCCGTCACCATTATTTTCTCACTTTTGTGATTTAAATTTCCTTAGTGTCTGATAAAAAAAAAAAAATTAATAAATGACTTCATCAAACATGGCTGCTCATGATGTGTGCACAACTCGGTCACCTCACCAGGATCGAATGGTCATCACTGCATCCCTTCCTAACCAACGGCCATCACACCAAGGAAACGGAAAAGTAGAATACTTTACAGCTCAACAGTACCAGTTCAATTAAGCAATGACCTGAGATTTCTTCAAACTTAAAAAAAGATCTTTCAATAAAACGACTCTATAACGACACAGACTTATTGAGAATTATTCTGAGCCACACAGCAGAAACACAGCTCTCTCTCACAGCGGATGTGGTACTTGGCACTGTACAGTCGGATATAAACAAGCAACAGTTGCCTTTAAAGCTGACGACATCGGCCAAAGGGTCTCATGTTTTATTCAAACGAATGTCCCTGTTGACCAAAAGAGTAGATGGAGAGGCTCAGGCAGCGAGTTCACTCGTAGAAATACATACATACATACATACTGTACATACATACGTACATACATGTGTGTGTGTGTGTGAATGGAGGACCTAGAATGAAGACTTCCGATGGTAAAAATAGACCGACAGGGGAATAGTGTGAATACAACGGCAAACATACGAGTACAACGAAGTCGTAAATTCACATTTCCGTAATATTCTTGGATGCGTTTACCGCGTCGCATTACCAGACTGAGGACCAGTCTATTTTAGCTCAGGTAGAGTCAATTTAAACCAGACGGACGTAAGATATGGGTGAGAGCTGGAATCACTTCGAATCCTTCCTGATAAGTTGGGAGGCTTGTTGCTGAATAGCGTCCTCGCCTAATCTAGGTTCGAGGAGTGTTTTCTTTAATCTTCCAGATTCGGATTCAAGGTCTTACGTGGAAAATCTGCTCAAAAATATCAGTGAGCCGAGTTTTTCCTGAAATATCAATTGTGCCTCTTTTGAGTGAGGTACATAGTAACATCATCCCAAAAATAACTTGCTGAGAATTGGAAGATTAACATTCTCTGTAGGGGAAGAGGCGTATAGTACAATACACACACGCACACAAACACACATACACACACACACACACGTAGTTCCTCGTTGCACGAGTCGGTAGAGTTCTCGGCTAGCACTCTGCTAGGCCCGAGTTCGAGTCTCCGGCCGGCCAATGAAGATTTAGAGGAATTTATTTCTGGCGATAGAAATTCATTTCTCGGTATAATGTGGTTCGGATTCCACAATAAGCTATAGGTCCCGTTGCTAGGTAACCAATTGGTTCTTAGCCGTGAAATAAGTCTAATCCTTCGGGCCAGCCCTAGGGGAGCTGTTAATCAACTCAGTTAAACTAAGGTATACTTAACTTAAACACACGCACACACATATATATATATGTATATATATATATATATATATATATATATATATATATATGTGTGTGTATATATACAGTATATATATAATATTATACATATAATATATATATATATATGATTGCGACAGTAACACATTCGTTGTACCACTGATCGTCAGGTTAGCGAAATTAGGCAACGCTGTGTATATTCAGGACTCGGACCGGTGACTACCAAGATGTCTGAAGCAGCTGCAACATAAAACCCTTGAATATCCTAGGGGGTAGGACGTGAGCCTAACAATCTCACTCCGAAATACTTGCAGGAGAATCCTAGATGCCAAGGAAGAATTTGTATGTAGTTTTCATTGAGTCCTGGGATTAAGTTGTTAGTCCCATGACACACGTCGACTACCTATCAGGTGCACAATTCACTGGTTAGGCCAACAGAGGCACAGTGGGATTCCACAAAGTATGATTAAAAGTCATCACCTCGCCTGAAAATGAGACGCAGGTCTTTTCAGACCACTGTGTGTGTGCGTGCGTGCATCGTGAGAATTAATGTCCAAACGAATAATTTGCATAAAATACACAGATTTTCGGTAATGAAATGGTCCCTTTTGCTTTCTTAATCATTTTGACATGAGTCCATATGTTACCTGTATATGCATATCAAGTTATGCACCCGTCTGCATACTGCATTCCTGTTTCTCTTTAGTTTCAACTTAGACTGAAATACTAAGAACTCGATAGTAGTTAGTGATCCCTCTCCATTAATCCTGTGGCGTCTTTGGTTGTTATCAGAAAGTACTAACTTACAGTGCTCTATCGCCCATTTCAGTCGTTCTTAAGGCCACAAAGTATTTTAAACTACTCTAAGATATTCTATCGTAATATCTAAATTATTTTTGTCATAAGGGATTTATCAGTCGATTATAGTATACTTCAGTTAATAGTGCAGAATAAAAGTATCATTAGAGACTAAGATATTTCATTACCGTTTCAATTACTCTTACCAGAACATACTTTATAGCCAATTAAAATAATCTCTAGTGACAACAGGTTATGTCTACGAAAATTCTAGTATTTCCTCATTAATTTCTCTTTTTTTTTTTTCAGTCATAACTTTCCACTTAGATTTTACGTACTTAACCTGTTTCAACGACCATTTTTGGTTATCAACAAAGTCTACGGTTTTCGTCGGACATTTCCATTAACTTACCGTTAAAATAGAAAACTGAAAACTCTACGGTGTTATCAAGCCAGATTTCAATTACTCTTACCCTTAAGCTTTTTGAGCATTAGCACCTGAAGATCTTCCTTAAAAAAAAATTTTTTTTTTTAATAATTCATGCCTTTAAAACTATACTGCTATTAAAAAAAACTGGATTCGTGACCTGCGATGGCAAATTGGTTCTGAACTCACTATTTAAATTTAATACAGTTAGTTTCATCACCTCCATCCTCGCAAATGACCGAAATGAATTGTTGTGCTCTTGACGTTGTCGCTGTTACTCTTTTTGTTTTAGCTGTTGTTGCAGACGTCATCATTCGAATGACATCATCTAAATTGCTCACCAAGTCAAAGGTCTTTTGGCATTGGTACAATGCTTATAAAAGCATAAAATTAGTTTTGGATCAGAAAAATGTAAGGACTCAGAAAAATGGAAAATTATTTTAACAAAATATATCCGGCTACACAGTTCATAAAGTTCTCTCTCCGAGATAATACCTGAAAGATGAGAAAGAAGACCTTGGATTTGTAACTTTCTTGAAATTCTTATAAACTGTACTCGGGTTTACTCTGGTTATTGTGTGTGTATATATATATAAAGTAATATATATATATGTGTATATATATGTATATATATATATATATATATATATATATATATATATATATATATATATATATATATATATATATATATATATATATATATATATAATTTCTTATCGCTCGTACGTATTTGAAAATAATTTCATAGAACTTTAGCCGTAAATTTCATGAAGCAGCACCACCACTGTAACAAACCAATTTTTCGGGAGAGCTAAAATCATTTACGAACGTAGAACCGTCCAATTCTGGGTCAGCGGGACATTGCTTTAGGTCCGAATTTCAACTCTGCTAAAACCTCTCAGCTGTGTTTCCGATTTTTATTTGCAGTCGTCTTTGTCTGCTCCCCCTCATTCTCTCTCTCTCTCTCTCTCTCTCTCTCTCTCTCTCTCTCTCTCTCTCTATCTGTTTCTCTGTCTGTCTGTCTGTCTCTCTCTTTTAGGACATTTTCATGCATTTAATGTACGTTTACTGGCCCCCGTATTCGTTCTATTTTTACTAATGGTTGAGGGGAATTTAAGTATGAGTCCCTCTCTCTCTCTCTCTCTCTCTCTCTCTCTCTCTCTCTCTCTCTCTCTCTCTCTCGATATCAAAATACCTTGCACTTGCTTTAATTTATTTCTTTTTTCTTACTGATATGCATGATGAACAAAATTATTCTCTCTCTCTCTTTCTCTCTCTCTCTCTCTCTCTCTCTCTCTCTCTCTCTCTCTCTCTCTCTCTCTCTTCTCAGTACAGTCACATGATGTAAATACATTATCTTTACCCTATCTTGCACAAGTTTCTTTCTTATGATATTTTTGATGAATCTCTCTCTCTCTCTCTCTCTCTCTCTCTCTCTCTCTCTCTCTCTCTCTCTCTCTCTCTCTCTCTCTCTCTCCAACACAAAAGCAACCAGACAGCCCATAAATGCATTAGAGAAGAGAGGTAACTTAACGGAAACTGGACTGCAAATAAAAAAAAAATTCACCGAGAGTCAGAAGGAGAGAGAAAAACGCACTTTCGTCGTGAACATTAGATGCAGGATAAAAAATGAAACAAGACATAAGTAAAGAGAGAGAAGAAGAGAAAAAAGAAAAGAAGAAAGAGAAGAGAGAGAGAGAGAGAGAGAGGAGGAGACTAAAGTTTACGCAGATTTCATCAATATTTTGCAACTTAAGTCATCTACTCAAGTCATGAATATCCAGCTTGAATCTTCATAATTCGGGCGCCAGTTGGTTTAAATCCACGAGCGATGCCTTATGCATGTGTATAGCGGATCTACTCATCACTTTCATGCGATTAGGTAAGATGACAATGTTAATGAGGATTTTCCCTTTCTGTTCGATTAATTATGAGAACGATTAACCCTTAAAGTAAAAGGGAAAGGCTGAAATATAGTAAGGTAGATGGTAATGAAGAATTTTCTAGCGTTATCATACATCTTGCAGGTTGCGCAAGAGCAGGTAGGTGGCGGAGTGGAAGCTAAGTTCGGTAGTCGACCTGGAACGTTCAACAGGTGCATGTGTGTGAGTGAGTGCGTGTGTTTGTGCGTGCGTATGTCGACCATTCCTACGCGACTACTTCTCGCTTTAAAAGATGCATTCGTTCGGGAGAGGAATGCTCAATTTGTCTGCCCTCATTGGACCTGACTGGTAAATGACCACCGCTGGAAACACCTCCTTTCGCTTCGAGGAGACTTACTCAGAACTTTTCCAGGCCGTTTCAAAACAAACAATGGACGGGAAAACAAAGAGTTCGAACAAAGCGTTCCCCGGTGGGTTTCATCTGTTGGGAAGCTCGTAAGACAATCTATTAGCTCTTCTACAAACTTCATCATGGAGACTTAATTAAAACGTTTCCTCACAAAAGCGACCTTTATTCTCGAGGAACTATGAACTCTGTGTTGGCGACTGGAGCCGAATTCCGTCGTTGCAAAACTTGAGGATGGAGAAGTTTTTGAAATGCGTTCTGTGTGCTTAAACGAGATTTTTTCGGAGACTTGAACGGTGCAGATGTTAATTTTTGCAGCATGGCATTAAAATCTCAGTTTATGCAAGATTTGATGTGTCATATTACTGAGGAAGAGCAAAAAGAAAATTAAAAAGTAAGACAAAAGGCCGAACCTTATTACAGAGCCTGAATTGGCTCGATTACATTAAACACCCATCACTGACAGGAAAATAAAAGGCAGAAAAATAGTACTTTTTTGGAACTGATTTCAAAAACAAAAGAAAAAATAAAAAACAAGACGAGAGAATGTCGACCCACATAACAAGTAGTGAACTCAAGCGGCAGTCCCCTTGATTTCTTCTAAGGTCAGTAAGCTTCCTGGAGGAGATGTGCTCAACGATGGCCACTGGAAACATGGCTAGAGGAGCAGGTGGGGGAGGAGGAGGGGAGGAGGGAGGAGGAGGAGGGGAGGAGGTCTTGGAGACATGGAGACCACACGCCAAAGAGGAGGAGGAGGAGGAGGAAGAGGAGTAGGAGAAATAGAAGGAATGGAAAGCTGTGTCGTGACCGGCGAAAATGGAGGGGAGAGAGACGGGACAGGGCATGTAAAGAGAGGAGGGAGTGTCAGTGGCGTGGAAATGGGGGGGATTGGCGGTGGGATGATTGGAGGGATAGGAACGGCGGCTGACGTGAAAATGAGGAGATTTACTCTGCCTAATCTCTTCCTCACGGTCGAAGGGCAGGACAAGAAGTTGGAGGAGATCTGTCCAGGTATCTACGAATATAGCGGTGAGTCTGTGCTTCGATCTGTTGTCTTCTGTCACTGTCATCATCCAGATTTTGTTTATTAATTTCCATATGTGTTATTTACTTATTTATTCATTTATCATTTTAAGGAGCTTTGTAGCGCATGTTCGTGATTTGGCAAGTCTTTCATTTTTCCATGTATTCTCAGAGCTTTCGCATTTATCTAGTTCTTGAGGCACCTTACTGGAAGGCCTGAGTACTGTGTACTTGAAAAATCCTATTCATAAGACAAAATCATTAAAAGAAAAATTGAGGAAATTCAAACTGACTATATCAAATCGAAAATCCCTAATAAAAAGTTCTTCTAAACCTTTCTCCTTTCGTCCTAACATCTGTTAGAAAGCACTCCACAAGCCTATGTACTTGATGAAGGGTCAAGTGACCCAATGTTCCAACAGCCTCTAACAGTCTTTCACCCTTAATCTTCACAATGGCACCTTGCTTGTATTCATGCGTAGTAGCTAGGTTCTGCCCATTCATGGGCATACACTAATATACAATAAGTATTCAACACAGACAGGAAAAAACGTTCCTTCCTAAACACTTTGTTGTATTTACAGTACACACATCTTCAGAAAAAGTGTGTGAGTATGCAAATGTACGGACAGAAGTGAGAGAGTACTTCAAAAGACGTTCTCAGACGAAACTGAAAATAAATATGAACGGATATCCTGAAAGACTTATACAAGAAAAAGATAAGCATCCACCACTGAGGCAAATTGATACCGAGATGTTTAAACGGCCCCAGAAAGGATAGACAGATCTCCGAAGCTCGGCTGAAATCGATGACACGTGTCTTTGACAGCGCCAGCAATGGTTACATTCCTCCCGAGGTCTTGGAGTATATAGAAGGAATTTTGTCAAAAGCTCAATACTGAACCGTAATCAATACAACAGACCACATAATCTAGGAACAGAGTATGATTTGTAGACCGTTTCGAGGTACCTCTTTAAAAAAAATATCCTGAAAAACGCATACACTCAAAACAGAATTTTTGTTGAGAATCCTAATAAAAAAATCTATCGAAAGAGATTATACAGAGGCAAAACTTATGGATCACATTTATGCAAACTGTAAATATAAGATGGAAAATAACCTCTCGAAATAACGCCACAAAACACAAATATTAACAATCCTAGGATTGTGAGGTTCAGCCAGTTTTTTTCACTCTGGAATTCTGTTCCTACTCCAGGCTTTCTGACTTTTAGCTTTTCTTCCTTTTAGAGGCATAAAGGTCTAAGATTCATTTATGGTTAAAACCCACCCTTCTTTTTTCTTTTTCCCCTTTCTTGGTTTTTCTGGGATGGTTTAGAAGAGGGTATTCAGCTGCCCTTGAAATAACCAAGTTCGCTACTAAGCCTAAAGAATGATCCAAGTAGACCTAATCAATGGAAACCCTGAAACTTACCGATTCCCTCAAAGAACTGTAAAATATGCATTTTGTAAAGGGAATCAAAACACTCAAAACTGAATTGGAAATTCCAAGAAAATGTAAAACAGTTCAAAATCATACAAGCTATAAAGTTTAAGGTCCACTTTGAGCAAGAAAAGTTCCATGGAATTTCAGAATTACAATAGGATAAAGTTCTGTTAAGAGGAATGACACTGGCAGAGGGTACAGCAATGCATATGTAACGTATCTGAGACATTTCTAAGAGTAACTCAAATATGAGTAAGCCTCCTGAAATGATGAAATGATAAGGTTCCCTTCAGTGATACTTTTGAGGTACGGTATGATTTTTTGTTCACAGACCTTAGCTATTGCTGAAATTATTGAGCAAAGATATATTTTAAACATTTTATTGATTTTTACTCTTCTCACTTCGTAACTTCCAAAGTTCATAAGCTTCCCAAGAATTCCTGAATGTTGAAAGCCATCTGAAGAACTTACAAATTCAAGATACACTTAATATGACATGTTTGTTGAATGTACACATTACTCTGAAAGAGCAATTCTGGTAATTTCCCTGAACCTTTTCCCTTAATGGCTCACCTAGACCGGCAGAGACTGCTGTGCCTACGGTTAACGACCCTGCCTTGAATTAAAAAAATGCATTAACGGAATTCCCTACGGATTTTATGAGTGCGTTGAAACTAGCAACAAAGAGATCTAGACTGAAGAAAAGGAAAAGAAACGAAGCTTATTACCAGCCTCAAAATTGCTGGATTTTCTAGTGCCTAGGTTTAGTTTCCTAAAACACAAATTATCTAAACTACTACAACTATTTAAAAAGCCACCAAAAGGCTGCAAAAATTAAAAAAAAATATTCAGCAAATGAGAAAGTCCCTACACGACTAAAGAAAGACCAAATTATTCAGTGAACAACCAAATGATAGACATTTCGGAGTTCTTAGTATTACAAAGAAAACAGATGAATTCTATTAAAATTAATAGAATTAGAAAACCCTTATAAGAGTTTATGAACTTAGGAGTTATCAAACGAACAGAGTAAAGACCACTAAAAAGTCTAGAAAATATCTTTGCTCAATAGTTTTAATAATAAAGTAAGGACTTTGACAAGTCATATTTTACCTTATAAGTTTCGGTTGAAAAATTCACTCTTATAATTAGATGTATATACGATGCTAGTCTTCAGAGTTCAGTTACTTTTTACGAACAGCTTCTTCTACCAAAAATTCGTAAGTTGCAACTGTGGATTTTAATCTATTATTATTATTATTATTATTATTATTATTATTATTATTATTATTATTATTATTATTATTATTATTATTATTATTATTATTATGAATTAAAAACGCTTCAAAAAACACGAATATCCGACACCGAAATTAAAATCACAATTACGCGCTGGTAATGTATTACAAGTGTTTCGAAATTAATGCCTAAAATTTTCATTCATACATATCTAATGCATTACCAACACACACTTATAGCTTTTCTTTCTCTATTATTATTATTATTATTATTATTATTATTATTATTATTATTATTATTATTATTATTATTATCATTATTATTTTAACAGAACAAGCTAAACGATCAATGACATGGTAAGCAAATTTCCGCAGTAAAGAATTCATCCAATAACGAAAAGGATAAAACAAAAATAAGATTAGCATTAAACAAGATAACTTGATAAAATGTAAGCAAATATGTAATATACATTGTTAACAAAACAGGCTATGAAAACAAATCAGTAGATCAAAACAAATAACCTAGTAAAATAAATACACAAATAAATAATGTACTAAATAAACAAGAAGTTTTTCAATTAAGAAACTTTTGGATGTTAATCTTGTCCTTAAGCATCGATCATTAACATACAAAGATCCACAGACTCACTCCTAATAAGCGAGACAAAGTTCCCTTGAAGAATTTTAGACATTTATTATTCCAGCGACCCAGAGATGCTACTCACGCCTCATAGAGAAGCAAAAGATGAAAGGAGTCTTTCAGACATCATGGTCGTGTTTCTTTGTTTTTAAAGCTTGTCGGGACTTTTTGACTTTTTAGTCCTTGTGCTCGATGTCTCTTCTGTTTCCTGTTTTCATTCCGATTTTCTTCTTCTTCTTCTTCTTCTTCTTCTTCTTCTTCTTCTTCTTCTTCTTCTTCTTCTTCTTTTTCTTTCTTTCTTTCTTTCTTTACATATTGGATTTTTCTCTGCGAGAGACTGTTTGCATAGTTAATGGCTCGCTTTTGGGTTGTGTCTCATGCCTAAGTTAAATAATAATAATAATAATAATAATAATAATAATAATAATAATAATAATAATAATAATAATAATAATAATAATAATAACTAAAAGGGTGAACTCATTTTGTGAATTCCAGAGTTAATTCCCAGGTTAAATAAAAAACAAGAAAAATACGCTATCACCACTACTGCTATTACTGCTAATACTACAATGTGGTTCGGATTCCACAATAAGCTGTAGTCCCGTTGCTAGGTAACCAATTGGTTCTTAGCCACGTAAAATAAATCTAATCCTTCGGGCCAGCCCTCTCTAGGAGAGCTATTAATCGGCTCAGTGGTGTGGTTAAACTAAGGTATACTTAATTACTACCATGGCTACATCGAGAATCACAGCTCACAGCGTGCGTGCAACATATGCAACCCAACTTCACTCCTTTTGCATCTCCGCCATCTCTTTCTTGCAACGCAGCAACCCCCTTCGACTCTTAAATTTAAACATACTATCATTGAAGGCCCAAACCATGAGTAGAGTTCCTCTGTAATTTCATAAATGACAGAAACTAATATAAAATTTGACAGAAGGTTCCGGACAATACCGTATAATTTCGGTACATGTTTCCGACGGTGAAGAGAAATTAATTTCAGAAAAAATATGATCTGGAGAGAAAAATTGACTTCATATGAAAAGACAAAGTTAAGAAAAAGAACGTAAAAATGTTTACAACTCCTTCAAAAGATATAAAAACCCTCGTTTCTTTACATGCGTTAGCAGACTACAAAACGGTTCCTCTAAAAATCCTTGAATTTACAATGAAATATAGCTCTGGATAATGCGCTTGTGAAAGTGTTGTGTGTATATGGTATGTGTATGCGCAGTAGATAACACACACACACACATATATGTGTGTGTGTGTGTGTGTGTGTAATCAGCTTTGTACAGACCATTTCTTTAAAGATTCCAGTCTTGACATTTGCAATAACGCAGGGCTAAGGAAATTTCCCACTCACTAATAACGCAGTATTAATAGAGCGAAGATGAATTAACGGTTTTACACATTAACAAAATTTTTTATGTAATAAATTTTCTTATAATTGGAAATTTTACAATTCTAAGCATAAAAACGGACTATATAGTTGTAATAATAATAATAATAATAATAATAATAATAATAATAACATGATGAAAAAGGTGTGGAGCTTAGTAAAGGAAATTAAAACGAATCATACCAACGAGTCTTATTCAGCGAGCGATGAGCTGTGATCAACGACAGTGTTTAACTGTAATAATAACGCACTTTTGTTGTTGTGCTATTTTTTTTCCCTCAAAGCACAAAAGCGCTGCTAGCTGCGGATGACAGAGGTACAAGGCCTCAAGAAATAAAAAAATGATTCACTTTTTTTACTCTGGTAACAGTTAATCACTGAGAATGTGTGCACTGAAAAAGGTATCCCGTATTTGGTCGCGATTAAGAAATGCACCGACGCCGTTAAGAAATACAACATCAAACCCGGACTGAAACTGATTGGTCCGCTTGAATGAGGAAAACAAAATCGCCGCCCGACATCGGTCGGAATAACTAGTAGCCTATAATATCAATATTGAAACAAAGGGTGTTTACTTGACAGATTCGTGCTGTGCATTCGCTGGGAACTCAACTACATTGACAAAAAAATAATGATGTTGCTGCGTTACTCGCTGCTGGGCTAAATGAAAAATAGAAATCAAGCGTTTTGTATCCGGTGATCGGGAGTGGCGGTGGTTGGGAGATGTGGTGTCCGTTGTAAAGAGAGACAGATAAAAAAGAAAGCTTTTATCTAGTAAATCATATAACTCTGTATATGTATGTATATATATATATATATATATATATATATATATATATATAAAAATATAAATATATATATATATATATATATATATATATATATATATATATATATATATATATATATATATACATATATATATATATATATATATACATATATATATATATATATATATATATATATATATATATATATAATATATATATATAAATATATATAATATAGATATATATGTATATATGTGTGTATATGTATGTATGTATGTATGTATATACATATATGTATATATGTGTGTGTCTGCATTGTACTTATAACTTAATAACGTCAAGTATAAACATACATGAATTTGCCTCTGCGTTTCATGACACTCAGTGATATTTCCCCTTGGTATACAACGAGCTTGATGCGTATATATCCATTTAAGCAATTGATTTGCATTGTTGTACAACTGTTTTAATGAAGTGTCCCTCCACATGCACGAATGTACAAATGGCTCACTCCCTGTATGCATTAATACTAATCTTAATTTTCAAGCGAATCTCTTTGAGAATAAATTTTCATTTATTTCACGTCTACGTCGTATCTTGATGTCAGTCCAGAGTCTCTTAAACTATATTATATATATATATATAATTTTAATTTTCAAGTGAATCTCTTTGAGAATAAATTTTCATTTATTTCATGTCTACGTCGTATCTTGATGTCAGTCTAGAGTCTCTTAAACTATATATATATATATATATATATATATATATATATATATATATATATATATATATATATATACATACATATACTGTATATATATATATATATATATATATATATACATACTATATATATATATATATAATATATATATCTATATATATATAATATATATACAGATATACATATATATATATATACATATGTATATATATACATATATACATATGTATATATATATACATATATATATACATATATACATATGTATATATATCATTTATATATAAATATAATGTAAACATCCTGTTTCGTATGTGTTTTTTGTTTTTCAGTATCATGAATGTTATCTACATGTGTGTAATGACAAGCCAGTCTAGATCTCTCTCTTGCCTCTTTCACTCTCCCAAATGTGTACGAGAACGTGTGCAAACAAGTGCCTAAAAGCCTCCGCGCTTTTAAACACAGGGAAATAATAAAACATTCAGGCGATATTGTCGCTCGCAAATAAGCCGGCGCAAACGAGGGCGCTCCGTAGTATTCATACATTGACAAAATCCGCCTGAAAACAGGGACCCATTAAATGCAGTTTCAAAATGTGTAACAGGGCCAGAGAGCCGCTTAAAAAAAAAAGTTACCAGACACCATGAAAATTCTGCTGGGCTTCGTTTGGACAGAAGGGAAGCAGCATGAAAAAAGGGAAATTGTTTGTCAGCTAATGGTAGGGGATACGGGGGGGAAGGGTGAAATTATAGTTTAGTAGGTGATGAAAGATCGGAGTAGTTATACCTGATGTTTTGGGCAACAGTACGTCTCTCTCTCTCTCTCTCTCTTTCTCTCTCTCTCTCTCTCTGTATATGTATATATATATATATATATATATATATATATATATATATATATATATATATATATATATATATATATACATATACAGACAAAACTGTATGTATATATATATATATATATATATATATATATATATATATATATATATATATATATATATATATATATATATATATATATATATATGTAACATTATATATGAAGTATAAGTATATACTTATATATATATGTATATATGTATGCATGTATGATTATATTATATTATATATATATATATATGTGTGCGTGTGTGTGTGTGTCTGCATGTGTGTGTATTGTTTTCTATATAAAATTACGTGTTCATACCTATTTTTAGATGTATAAATGTACGTACGTATGCATGCATATATGTATATATATGTATACGAATCAATTTGCATTGCACAATCTTTGTATATACAGGTATCCAAGTAACCACAGCAGAGATACCACAGAAAAACACCGGGCTAAGAAAAACAATCGTGAGAAAACGCTGAGGAAAAATTCCACATACTAATTCGCCAGCATTACAGTTAATTATGAGAAAAAGAGGCAAAAACGAGAAGTAAAAAACTGTTCAGTTATGACCATGCAAAATTTCTTTGCATCCACTTTAGATTTATCGACGACTATACCTTTGTGAAAACCCTGAAATAAATAGATAACTTGAAAGTATATAAAAAAAACAAAATCTCCTCAGCTAATGACACACTTATAAAATGATTCACATTTGCGTTCTCCCCCATCTCAAAATTTAACTTTGGGTGCAGCCATCATCTAATTTTCGCAGGAATCCACCAACAATGGATTGAGATTTCGTATGAACAGGGAGACAAACAGAAAGACAAAGTGCATATATACCCTTCCGTCTATCTTCGTTAGGGAACCTAACAGCCTAAATGAATAAAAAAAAAGGGGGGGGGGGTTGGGAAATCAAACTGAAAACAAGAAAAACTTCTGTGAAATTTGTTGCATCCACTCCAGCCCGGCGGAGAGAGAGATCGCACCTCCTCCAAAACCCGCAGGCATAAACAGAGACAGCCGAATTGGCATTGTCGACTGTCGAATGAAATCGATGGACTCGCCAAAACGAAACAACCAAACATTTAAAAAAAAAAAAAAAGGAAAGGGGCGAATTAGATCTGATAGAGACGGGGAACCGCATTGGTTTCCGCGGGAATATCGCCCTTACGAAGGACGTCGCTTGCTGTGACATCCTGCGGTGTTAACGAAGATGCTATAAATAGAGACTGCAAGGGAAGAGGGGGAGGGGTAGGGATCAGGATGATACCGCCCACCCCACCCCCCACCTTTATTTCCTCCCCCTGACTTGCTCTCTCCTGTCCAATAATTCCAGCATCAGAAAGGAGACGGCGGCGAATGGTTGTGGCCCTTCCTGTATGCGGACGGAAATGGGAAATGAGTTTGAGGGAGGCCTTTTAGATTCTCAGGCCCTTTTTATCTCCCAGTTCGAAGGGTAGTGATTTCTTACCGTGAAGTCTTCATAAGAAGGACGCATATGAATCTTCATTTTTCTCAATGGTTTGTTTTATATATTTTTTATATTCTTATGTGAGGTGATATAAATATATCTTATTATAATTTTATTAGGGATGCCTCTTACATTCTGAAGTAAATTAGTTTTTATTTGCCAGTTCGAACGAGAGGCAATGTTTTTTTTTTATGAAATCCTCATATGAAGGATATATATGTAATCTTTTTTTTAGACATTTTCTTAGTTGACTAGCTGCGTTTTATGAATGAAGCAAAATTACTTCACAAGTAAGTGTGTTTGAAAAGAAAATGAAAAGTATACCGATATTTGCTTTGGAAATTCAAAATGGATCATTATATATACAAACACTTGATCACACAGAACACAGCAAGAGCGCACACTTGCTGTTTATGTCATCGGTTTTCGAAACACTACTCGGAATCTCATATGACATACCAGGAGAGCAGATAAGTCTTATCTCTCTCTCTCTCTCTCTCTCTCTCTCTCTCTCTCTCTCTCTCTCTCTCTCCACAGTTCCATATGCCGAGTTAGTTTGGACGCGACCAATGTGATTTATATACACGTATATTTACACGCTGTATGTGTAAAATTAAGCACATACACATCTATGCACGTGAGTGCAGTAGCACCTTTATTAAATGTTTCACGTCTGTAGGCGTAAGGATTGCAGGCATTGCGAGGGGGACAATCCTAACCAGAATTCACTCCTCCCAACAGTTCTCGGAATGTTGAGGAAGGCAAGACAGCAATGTCTCGGTACAATGAAGTGAAATAATGTGCAAACAGTGTATTTGGCAAATGGACTATTATTATTATTATTATTATTATTATTATTATTATTATTATTATTATTATTATTAGTAGTAGTAGTAGTAGTAGTAGTAGTAGTAGTAGTAGCATAAGTCTTAAAATGGCGAAACAAATCCACAGTTATGTATGGGTACGTATATAAAAACAAATCTCTATAAAGAACTTTCGGGAATCTGTCCGAAAACTCTCTATAGAGATTTATTTTTAAATATATATTTACCCATACATAACTGAAATTTCTTTCTCCATTATTATTATATTATTATTATTATTATTATTATTATTATTATTATTATTATTAATGACTATATCGTCGCAGATAAACATGTGAAAATGCACAAAATTTTTTAAAATGATGGTATATTAACTGATGAAATGTGAAGGAAATGTCCCAGTATGTTGAGTGTTGGGAATGATAGTCTTATTATATAATTAAATGTTCAAGGAATACCCAAGTGTAAGTGAACACTGGGTAGTGATAATCCTATCGTCTATTGAAATGTAAGGAAATATCTGTAGAAAACGGAGTTATTTACGCTAGAGTATTTAGGGAAGTTTTGGGAAATGCTGGTCTTCTCAACTGATGAAGCATTAAGATAATGAAAGCCTATTTTCACAGGGGAAAAAAAAAAAGAGCGTCGTTTAAATGCCAACCGATGAAATATTAAGATAATGAAAGCCTATTTTCACAGGGGAGAAAAAAGGGATCGTTTAAATGGTTACAGAATAATTTGCGAACGTCAAAGACAGAGTCAAGTCTTTTACCATCCATGGGCTTCAGGGACATAGTCTTGTCAAGAGACACGTGTACTATGACGGGGGTAGGAGAGAGAGACAGAGAGAAAGAGAGAGAGAAGATGGTAGAATGGCGTGGCTCTCTCTCTCTCTCTCTCTCTCTCTCTCTCTCTCTCTCTCTCTCTCTCTCTCTCTCTCTCTCTAGGTCAATACACGAAAAGGGGCACATTCACGGCTTTCTTTTCTTAAGTGATGACACATTCACCTTTCAAAAAGAGCACTTTTGCATGATACAGGATATACAAGACATAATAGAGATCTACATTAATACAATAATGCAAATTGCGTTGAATTCTATGGCTTTTTGATTGTTGATCAACTTCTTATTAGTTTGACAATATTCTCTGAATCTTCTCCGTTCTTCCAAATTCAGTTTATGGACAAAAAAAAAAAAACGAAGCTTAACTCTCTGTTCCATTTACTAAAAACACCACACCACAGCTGTTCCGTCATTCGTCGCGACCTCTTCAAAGTGTATAATCTGGACATAGCGTCTTGTTGTTTTGTTACAGTGTGCGGACGGCTATGTAGCGTCCAAAACAATGACAATACAATAAACCACTATAATATCAATAAGTACAAAATAAACAATTTTAATTTATTTACAGTTATAAAAGTTATGATACAATAAAATCTATAATAAAAACATAATTTCATTTGTGAAAAATAATGAAAACAAAATCATGTGTTCTGGCGGCAACAAACAAAACAAAAATGGAAATGCAGGCATACGGATTCCGGGGATAGGAGGAGTGGAGAGTTAATCTTCGCTTTTTGTCCCTCAGCTGAATTTGGAAGAACGGAGAAGATTCAGAAATTATTGTCAAACTAATAAGATTTGATCAACAGTAAAAGGCATAGAATTCAACAGAATTTGCATGCAAGAAAAACTTTAAAAGTTAAGTATGCATTAGTTTTATCAGACCACTGAGCTGATTAACAGCTCTCTAGGAATTTGGCCAGAGGATTAACTTATTTTACGTGGCTAGAAACCAATTGGTTACTTAGCAACGGGACCTACAAACTTATTGTGGAATCCGAACACATTATAGCGGCGAATTTCTATCACCAAATAAATTTCTCTAACTCTTCATCAGCCGGCCACTTGGGAATTGAACTCGGCCCATCGAGTGGCAGCCTGAAGCTCAACCGACTCGGCCAAAAAGGCCCTCAACACAATAATACATCATACTCATATATGGACTAGAGAAATTATGAAGTTTAAATATCCCAGTCACACATAAATGTACATCTCCATACACTGAACACCCTTAATTTAGCGACAACCCAAAATGGAAGCACGTTCCTCATTTAACGCTACAGTAAGTTCACTAATGATATCCGTTAACCAAATGGCATAATTCATTTGCGATCAAATGTTATAAAATAAATAATTACCAGGTGTCACAAACAGTTACAGCCTGTTTCAGTATTCAGAATCTGTCAAACTAGGAGCAGGCTATATTATATTCTCTATTACTTCAGTAATAATAATAATAATAATAATAATAATAATAATAATAATAATAATAATAATAATAATAATTTATATTTTCAATCATAATCTTTGTCATTTGGCAGGTCTCCTGAAGTGAGATTGCTAGCCCCTTGCCCTTGTCTACCTTGGCTGCAACCCCCTACAGTTAACTGAAACCCTAACCCAATTCACTGCTTTCATAAGAATTATGCATTATAAATTATTATTAATTATTAGAAAAACAAAAGAATATATATATATATATATATATATATATATATATATAATATATATATATATATATATATATATATATATATATATATATATATATATATATATATATTAGAACTAATCAACAAACAATCACGTGTGGAACGAAATAAATTTCTGACTCACAGAAGGATCGAACCCAGGTCTTTCAATTTGAAAGACAAGACCGCTACCAACCCAGCCACACAAGTCAAAAAGAAGTTGGAACCTGAGTACCACTGTCTAAGACTTTACCTGGGCAGGCTAAAAATGCTTGCATACCAGCGTGTTTATGACTTATGTGGCTTGGTTGGGCGGTCTCTTTTCAGTTGAAGACCTGGGTTTAATCAATGATACGATAAATAAAATTTATTATATATATATATATATATATATATATATATATATATATATATATTATATATATATATATATATATATATATATATATATATATATATATATTTCTGACTCACATCAGGATCGAACCCAGGTCTTTTAAATGAAAGGCAAGGGCACTGCCCACTAGGCCATACAAGTTATAAAAGAAGTTGGAACCTGAGCGCCACTGCACACAAGGAATTACCTGAGCAAGCTAACTGCTTACATAGCAGCGTGTTTTTCCCACTTCCCGACTCAGTAATGACCCAATTGACAGCATTCATTTCAGATTATCCTTCTGAGTGAATGTGACAGAAATAAAAATAATCAACACAATCGTGGAACAAAAATAAATTCTGACTCATCCAGGGTCAAAAACAGGTCTTTTAATTGAAGGCAAGGCGCTGCCCACTAGGTCACACAAGTCACTAAAAGAGAGTTGGCGCTCGGTTCCAACTTCTTTTATGGCTTAATATGTAACTAGTGGGCAGCATACTATCAGGCCTGGGTTCAATCTGATGTGAGTCTGGGAAGTATTTGTTCCAACATGTTCATGTTATTGATATTTCTGTATTGTATTATATATATATATATATATATATATATATATATATAATTATATATATATATATATATATATATATATAATTATATATATATATATATATATATATATATATATATATATATATATATATATATATATATATATATATGAATACAAACTATGTATGTATGTACATGCGTATATACATGACCTTCGAGCAAAGATTTAATAATGAGGTTTGTCTCGTGTCGGGACCCTGAGTGGACCAGCTTATCTCTTTGTCCATCGAAGACTGATAACAAAGTTCAACATAAACCACTTGATATTTCCTCCCTACAGTCTGTTCCCCACCCCGCCCCCCTCTCTCTCTCTCTCTCTCTCCACACAGACACACACAAAATATATATGTGTGTGTGTGAATGTGTGCGCGCGAGCACGTGAGGATTTTTGTCACTTATACATGTATGACTTAATTTTTTATATTCACAAATATTTTGCCACAAATGTCGTTTAATATCGAAATCACTTACACCCTTCCCCTTGGGTGGAAGTTTATATACTGTGTATATATGTAAGTTTTCCTACCTAGTGGATCTCTCTATGGGTGTTTTGTATACTGTATATATACGCTTTTTTTCCTTTTTTTTTTGGAGGGAATGACGCCAAAAGTGTACAGCCCTCCCGTTTGTCAGCAAGTCTTCATGGGTGAGACTGCTAGCCCCACGCCGTTTTTTTGGACTCCAGCTGACACTAATACCAAATTATAGCAGGGTAGAATGGTGGCCAGTTGGCTGAGAGTGACACACTGTCCTAGCAAACGTGGGAAACGCAGTCCTGCAGATCTACGGCTCCTACTTTAGCTGATTATACCCTATCTTCAGCTTATTCTCATAAATACCGTTTATACATAAATAAAGTATGAACTGCGTTCTACAAGAAAAACACCACCTATAAGTTCGAGGATTTTGTCCGTCTATATTCTCAAGGAAGGGAAATAGTCAAATTCAATTTCAGTAAAGGACATCATGGGAAAATATTGTACTTCGCCTCTTATATAGGTACTATAGTTACCCGTACAGTTATTTATGGAGGTAATTTTTTCTACTCTACTTGTGTCAAAAGTAGAATGAGTATGAAAAGCCAGGGAAATCTACTAAACAGTTAAAAGAAAAAGTACAACGTGGACATTGGTAAAATGGAGAGATATCACAAGCTTGAAGAATTAGGAGTGAATATAAGACCTTGAAAAAACTGTGAGGGAAAGAGAGAGAGAAAAATCGAAGAATAAACAAAAAAAAAACAGGTGAAAATTTGAAAGGAAGAGAAATAAAGGTGAATTAAAAAAATTCAAGAGTGTAGCTAAAGAGAATAGTAGTATTGTAGTATCGAGGTAGGTCCAACAACAACAGTGAGCGTTTCCCTGGTGAAAGCTGCGAAAAGAATATCAGCTGGAGCGTACTATCCCCCAAAATGTCAACCCCAACTCTCTCTCTCTCTCTCTCTCTCTCTCTCTCTCTCTCTCTCTCTCGTGAAAAAATTCTACGGTCCTTGAAATCTCCAAGCTGCAACTTTATTACATTATTATTATTATTTTTATTATTACTAGCTTAATAATAGCCCTTCATTTGCTGTCAATTAGCACTGCCTCCTTTTGATGTTTCTCGTTTCCATCAAATCAAATCTATTCTTTGTTTTTCTTCTCCCTATTTTCGATCCCCTTTCACACTAGGATGTCTGTTCTGTAAAATTGATTCACAAGTCAAATACTTTTATGTCTGTTCCCTATGACTGATTTCTCATTTTACACAATTATGCAGAGATGCTACCAATAACGTTCTAAGTAGGTACACAGTCCCTAAGGAGTTGTCTGGGCAGGATGAACTCCTTACACTTTTAGAATTTTACCAAGTGATAGCATTCAATTCGAGTTAGCCATTTGCCACTATGAATTACCATACGTTTATTTTAATAACTTTCACTCAGTGGGGAAATAACAACAGTGAGCGTTTTCCTGGTGAAAGCTGCAAAAAGAATGATCAATTAGAACGTACTTTACTCCCAAACGCCAACCACAACTTTCTTTCTCTCTCTCTCTCTCTCTTGTGGAGAAAACTACGATCCTTGAAATCTCCAAGCTGCAGTTCTATTACATTATTATTATTATTATTATTATTATTATTATTATTATTATTATTATTATTATTATTATTATTATTATTTAACAGCTTAATAATAGTCCTTCCTTTGCCGTCAAATCCCACTGCTTCCTTTGATGTTTCTCGTTTCCATCAAATCAAATAAAATCTATTTGTTTTTCTTCTCCCAGTTCTCAATCCCTTGTCCCCACAAGAACATCTAATTCTGCAAAACTTATTTGCAAGTTAATATTTTATATGTCTGTTCCCTTTGAATGAGTGCTCATTTTCTACAACTATGGAAAGATACTTCACCTTACTTTGAACACACACAATGACGGGTGAAATGTAGAAATAATTCTTCATTTTACATCGAGATCGAGCCAGGGCTCACTGGTTGAGAGAAAAGGGAGCTTCCAACCAGGTCACACTGGCCAAAAAAAGAAGCAGTTTTCGAATTGTAGCCAGAAGATAACACTTAATCTGAATTAGTCATTTGCCACTATGAGGTTCTGGGTTCACTTAATTATTACACGTTTATTTCAATCACTTTCACTCAGTGTGGTAATTCAGAATAAAAGCCGTGTGTTCAGTACGGGTAATTCTTCAGGTATGTGGAAGTACTTTGGTTTTATTCCTTTTGCATCTTGGTTGGAATCTCTCTTCTCTGGCTCGATCTCGATGCAAAATGAAGAATTATCTCTACATTTCACCCGATACCGATACCGATACCTTGTTTCTGGCCGATACCGATACCGATACTTACCGATACCGATACTTATAAATTTTCACTTAAAATAGTTGAGAAATTATTTTGATTGCTGGGATGTAGAGGGTCCACTTGAAGTTTCACTTTTTTGTTTCTTTGCAAAATTAACGAAAGAACTCATCGGTGCATGACGCTTCAGTTCAACATGCTCTAACTTGTTGTGCTCTCTCTCTCCTGACTTAAAGATCGTCGTTGTGTTTAGATGGAGGTGCTTCTTTAAGTTTGACGTGGTGAAACTTTTTGGAGATTTACCTCCCACGAGACACTGCTCCACATTGTTTACAAATAGCTTTACTGGAATCAGAAGAGTCAATTGTATAAAACTTCAAACAATACTACCGTCTGAGCAGAAGAAGCACTAGTAGCTTTTGACATCTTGATCTAATTAAATAAGTAAAAGTATCTGTGAAAGTGGTTTGGGGAAGATGCCAGTGAAGCAGTTGAGAGCAGTTGCACACAATCGACCTTGACGAGCGGCAGTCATCTCACAACTGAGTCATGATGCACGCTTCCACTGAGGTCACTGGTTTACAAACCTGCAACATAGTACGGCGACCCAGTGGACCAGGAACTGAACACGGTCATTCCCAGTCAACACAGTCGTCACGACGGTGTGTCGCCGAGACGATATGCCGACCTGTACGATCTTAGCGCTCAATGTTCGTACTGTATCTACTACCATGTTAGCAATTCTGTGCACTACTGTTGTGTATGAATATAATCATGTTTCACATTATTTTCATTCGGCATAAATTGATTTGTTTCACTATATTTGATTAATTATGTAAGCCCAATTTCTTTACAATATGCGCCATGTAGATAAGCCTTTTTTTAAAGTATCAGCCGATACCGGAATTATTTTCCCGATACCGATACCGTACCGATACTCTCCAAATGGCCGATACTCGATACCGATACCGTACCGATAGTATCGGTACAGCCCTAGTGTAAACCTCTGTTCAAAGTAAGGTGAAGTATCTTTCCGTAATTGTAGAAAATGAGCAATCATTCAAAGGGAACAGACATGTAAAATATTAACTTGCAAATCAGTCAAGATGCTCTGGTTACATGCAGATGTGAGAAAAATCTACTTAATAAAAAGTAAAAATCTGTTTTATACAGTAAAATTCCATGTTAATAAACAGAATATTTGACGGAAAAATCAAATCTACAGATGCTTACCTGTAACGCAATACAGAAGTCTGAACTGAAAATAGTATGGCTGCAAATCTTTGAGAGCAAATCCACACAGCTGCAGAGGGGATGGGAGCAAGCTCTCGAAAGTTCTCTGATTTATCATGTTTAATGCAGGCGTTCGTAGTAAATTACAAGCACATAATCTTTGACTTTAATTCTCCAATAATCTTACTACATAAAACATCATGTATCCAATGTTTCTTTCCGTGTATAACACATACAGTCGACGGGTAATGAAATGCGCTTTCAACTGACACAAAATCTTAAACTCTCGAGAACACAGAAGAGCTACAGTGTTCTTGATATTAATATTAATGATAAGAAATAAAGTTTTGCCTGTAAATTCCTTTTATTGATCAATTTGACAGAGGAAATAATAATAATAATAATAATGATAATAATAATAATAATAATAATAATAATAATAATAATAATAATAATAATAATAATAAATATAGCACCGACCCTTAGCTTCAGATTTAATATAAATTTATACTTCAGCCCCATCCACGAAATATTTTTCTATTTATCATGATAAATTTTTACTAAAAATGGAAAAAAAGACAAGAATTTCAAACATGACGGAATAATAATAATAATAATAATAATAATAATAATAATAATAATAATAATAATAATAATAATAATAATAATTCGTGCACTCTACTTCAAAGCTACAAAGTGAGATGATAATAATAATTCACTCATCTCACTTCAAAGAACTCCCGACGGCGCGCGAAGAAAGAGAGAGAGAGAGAGAGAGAGAGAGATTAATCAGGAATCCTATATTTTCCCTCTCTCACACCACCTGGTTATTTTTGCGAGAGAAAAGGCGCGTTCTGTTTGTATTCTTCGCGTGAACGCTGGACGGCATTCGTCGTTGATGTGCAGGAACACGAAACGGCTTTTGGAAGGGACTAAGCTTCCCTTTATTCAGGGTCTCTGGTTTCCTTTCGTTTGGGCTTAGTTTCTTTTTTTCTTTCTCTTGTTTTGTTTTTGTTTTTTGCTAGATTCAGTCGTAGGGATAGAAAATAATATTAAGTTTGTATGAAAATTCTTTAAAATGATTGACTTTTATTTACTTTTTTTTTAATTAATCTCCTTTTTTTTTTTTTTTTTTGCTAAATTCAGACGCCAGAGATAAAAAATAATACTTACTGTACATAAAAACTGATTAAAGTGATTTCATTGGACTTTTTATGTGATACTGATTTCTTTCAATTACGGAGGCCATTGGCAAGGGCAATCTACTAGTCCAGGGCAGAAGAAAACAAAAAGAAGGAGAGAAGAGGCGATACACCTTCAACGTCTTAAAGGAAGAACGATTGTAAGTCTGGAAAAACATGCAGACAGAAAATTCCAAAGAATGGCAGTGGACGGAACGGATGTTCGAGGGCGTCCGATTTCCACATTAAAAATGTGGGAACTGGCGAACTGCCAGGCCTTACGAGTCCGTATGAGACAGGCAGGAGCTTCCCGGTTGCGTAATTTCATCTTTTATATATATGCAAAACAGTTTGCACCCCAGTTCTAGATAAAAGAAGGTTTTAGCGATTGGTTGAGTTATTTTTTTGAAGAATACCAAAGCCCACTAAATTTTGCAACAGACCTTATCAGTCTGACACTATGGGAAGGGGTTACAATGAGGTCAACTGACAAGAAGTTGAAGTATTTCTTTTGCTAATATGTATTTTGTACAGGGTTCGTCATAGATCCAGTAGTCATATGATAAACTGTTTAGTGATATTTAGTTTTTTCTGGAATCACCCTTTCATCAGTGGAGATGGTTTAAGGAGAGAGTGAGAGATGGGTTTAGAGAGAGAGAGAGAGAGAGAATCGTCAAATTCACAATCTTTCAGGAAAAGATCTTCGCAGTAGAGTCTCCCAAGTCATCCATTTTCGCACCAAAGAACTCGCCATTTCTTCTTTCTCTCTCCCCCATTATCCAACCCACAATGCACTCTTTGAAATGAAAGAGAGCGAAATATGCCTCAGGTCTCTCTCCTCATCCTCCTTCGGCATTTCTCCCTTCTTCGCAACGTCCCTGGTTCGTCCAATAGATGCAAGTATCCAGGAGACAAAGGTAGCACTTCCCGAGAAGACACAGCCAGGTCGCTCAGAAATTATCGGGGAAACTTGGTGCTTTTCTCGCTTGGTATGGATCTTCTTTCGCGTCAACGATTTTCGCTTTTTCCTTACCTCTCTCTCTCCCTCTCTCTCTCTCTCTCTCTCTCGCTCTCTCTCTCTCTCCGGTAACTCTAAGGTTTCGACAGTCCTTTAAACGAACTGACGCTGAGCACAGCTTTGCCAGTAACTATAAAATCAAGTCCCTTTCCACAAATACCCCATGGCTGCTGTTCCACTCTTAGCATCCATGGGTGCTTTCAACTGCTGCATCACAGCTTCCCCCACCCATACCATCCCAGTTCACGTTAACCTAAGCACCCTGGATGCCCTTGGTTACTAAGGAGTCCCTGTTGACGTCCTTTCAACGTCAACAACACTGCTGCAGCAGTGAACCTTCCTTCAAACCGAACAGCCGTTCTAGAGGACACTATAAAGTGTCTCCTTGGCTGAGTCGGCCTAGTACACTCGGATACCAAGGTTGAAGAGCGGGAGTTAAAATGGGACGCTCCCCTTCCCCCACCCCCTCCTCCCCTTCATGCTGAACTTTATTTTACCTGACCAGAATTGTAAAACTAACCAAAAATGACTGAGGCCTACAACAAGCCTCAGCAGTCCAGAAAACAAGAGTTATGTCTAAGCATATCTATATATTTAGCTCTTTATCTCCTTTCCTGATGCTCTACTCCAACTCGATATATTTTCTCCCTCTTTCGTGTTCCATCAGCCTCACGAACGTAGGTCGTTCCTGTTCCACATTTAGAAACTCCATTGCAGAAGCAATTTCCAGCACGAAAATGTGTACTCTTTTTCCCTATATTCCTTCGCCCTGTCAAGCGTTTCCCGCTCAGTCAGACTTTCCTGTAGGAAAGGGCAAGTTCAAATTTCCTCCAATAGAGGGCGACACAAAGAGTGTTTTCCCACTCTTTTTGATTTCGGGTTTTCATTTACTTTTTTTCACGATTTCATTTTTATGCTTGTGTGTTTTTTTTTTTTTTTTGCCTCTATCAATCAGTCGGTAGAAAATGAAATTGAATTTTCAGGCGTTCAGAGTTCGAATTGTTTTTCTTTGGATGGAAAAGTTGAAGAGCAGAGAAAAAATTTAGGATGTGATGTTGACTCTTGTCCTTCACATCAGAGCTTTTTGTTTGGGATTAATCTGCTGAATCTGAAATAAAATGTAGTAATTGATCCCTCCCCACGCCTCTCTCTCTCTTTCCCTTTCCCTTGCTATTCTTACGTGTAACACTACTACTACTACTACTCTCTCTCTCTCTCTCTCTCTCTCTCTCTCTCTCTCTCTCTCTCTCTTTATGGCAAGTATTTAATCTCTTACAGTAACATTTATTTTATTTCTCATAATCTCCGACCTATTTCCGCTTGCATCAGACGTCATAAGGTCAGCTGCAAGCTCAATTAACGACCTTTTTTTTCACAAGGAAGATGATAGCATCAAGGCCAATAACCACCCTCTTTTATCCGGGGTTAAGACCAGCAAAAGTGTATAAATATCCACGGCAGAGTTGTTTTCAGAGGGATGTCTCAGTTCGTAGGGCAGAGTTCAGAGGTCAACGTCATGCCTCTTATCCCTTTCAAGTAAAATGCGTTAAGGAGAACGTCAGCAATGTCCCTCAACTGTCGAACAAGCAAGTGAAGGATCCACAGAAGGAACCTCGAATGAACTGCTCTCTCGGCAGAAGGGATCTCCCAGCTTCGCAGATTTCTCGGATGAATTAAAACGCTTTTCTGAGAGCGCAGTAAATCAAAACTAACTTTCTGGGGTTTCCTGAGTCGGGGATATAACTTACTCTGGGGGGATTTGATGCAGCTTGAGTGTGTCAAGAATAAGAAAAGACTGCGAGAGGATTTTGAAGGTGGTTCTCTGACCTTTTAGTTATTTATTCTTTGTTAGTAATTTCCTCTGGGTATGCAGAAATAGGTGCTACAGGAAATTAGTTATTTACGGAAACTGGGTATTTTTAAGAAGTACTAATGAGTAAAGTATGACTGAAAATGAATGAAGCTACAGTAATAACGAAATAGAACTTTTCAGTGAGGGATGTAAGAGGGATGCAAGAATTAATAGAGTGCGTATTAACACTGACGATAGCTAAACTGGATTATGGTGTATATCAGAGAGGCAGAGAAAATATGCCTCAATAGACTACTTACGGGATTCGACAGGGTTCAAAGTATATGACTCGGCGTTTTTGTGGTAAATTTCTGTAGGTAAGTTGTAAGGAATTCACGGGTTAGTATTAACGGTACTAGCATTGTTAAACGAGTGTACCTTATTTTATATAACTGAACATGAGACAAAAGATGGGACACTGTGCATAATATGAAGAGCTCGTACGGAAGACCACAGCAGATGGAAGAAGGTTTGATAGAGGAGGAGCATTGTGGCTTATATTAAGGATGGACCAATGTAAGTTAATTGCATAAAGACTTCAGGATATGAATACATATGGGCATGCATGCTAATGTGTTTTTGCGACGTATGAACATTCATATGAAAAGTTTGTGTATGTATACAAGCATACATACACGTACGTATTATATATATATACCTACATATATATGTATGTATATTTATGTATGTATATATATAAAATGTATATATATGTATATGTCTACTTATAAATATACATACATACATACATATATACATACAAACACAAACATACACACATATATATTATATATATTTCAAGTAATAGTTGTCCAAGGCAAATATATTTTCCCAGCTTTAGATATCCTCGCATATATATAAGACCTACTGTAAGCTTGAGAAATCCCCAACGTAGCTCAATAAACATCTGGACACGGGTTGGCCAACCTTCCGATCGCAAAACAAACCTTGTCCGATCAACTGGGCTTGTGAAACGGCCAACACAAGCCTACGCAAGTCGGAACTCGGGTCCAAAGCACAAACAAACGTTTGGTAGGCGTCCTTCCAATTATCTAGATCAACAGAACACGCCGACGTGACTCAACAGAACGCACTGCGAATGTTTATCCCGGCTGGCATGCTGATTCATTTCTATTGATGCTTTTTTAATTTTGTTATTGTTAATCAGTTCAGTGAGCTCATTTATACCAAGTTTTAGCCACTGGTTTTAAAAACTGGAATTTTAATTTAATTTAATTATTATTATTATTATTATTATTATTATTATTATTATTATTATTATTATTATTATTATTATTTAGGAAGGCAGGCTACAATTTAATAATTCTCTCGACATGTTTCTCAACTTTTGTGTATTCATGTATAATAATTCAACCGTTGTTTATTTGCTTGTCGTTTTACATTCGTCTGTATTTTATGACACTTTTTTTTCCAAATCTCTTTCTCTTTTCAAAGATAATGACATTTCATTCTGTGAAAGACTGCTTAAAAAATTCTCAGCCTTTAGGGTTATATCATACGACTACATGTGCATTTTCAATAACAGTTCTATCGAAACTAAATGAAAATATCCAAGGTTTTGTTTGGTTTTTTGACATGACAGCATTCAAATAAATTATTTTTATTATGAATACACAAGATATTTAAATAAATCAAATTTATTAGTTGAAAATATCCATAATTTGGCGGAAAAAGAGGAACGGATTGTATTGTTTGATTCATGTCACTATAAATCCGGACACAAAACTTGGGAATTTTGTCATATCGTCTGCTTTTCGACACAATCCTCACTCTGTCAACTTTCCTTATACATAACACGATGAAATGCCAGTCCCGTCAACCTCAGCGTTTGAAAAGATAACAGATACAGCTCTCTTACGAATCACACCAGCAGCAACTTGTTATCAACCATTTCTGAACCAAGGGAACGAACGTGGGAGTTTGATTAACTCGGGTCACGGTGACCGAAAGGGAAACGGAAACGAAGTTATGAGGATTACCCACAGCCCCACAGCCCTGACCCACAATGCCCAGGACGCAATCACGGCGGCACAATGCAGCAGCTGAAACTCGCTCGCTTTAGCAACCCGCCTTTCAGGGGCGGCTTACAATTCCTGCACGGAACGAAGGATGGTTGCTGCAGATCCTATTAGGATTCGAACCGTTATTGTGGAAGGAAGCGCCGAGAGAGAGAGAGAGAGAGAGAGAGAGAGAGAGAGAGAGAGAGAGAGAGAGAGAGAGATTCCCCCAAAACAAATTTCTTCAAGCTAATTGCCTGTAATTTATGACGATAAGTATATCTTATGAATGTTTTCACCCCTTTGGGTGAGGGTTCTACCGTCTTCAAAAATGAAATAACGGTGCAGACATTAAGTACTGATCATTCTTCTCTGTTATTTTGTCCTTTCCTATTTATTTCCACGCCTATGCGACCCGAAACAGTCGAACAACTACTATGTACACAATTCACTTATTACATCAATAGAGAGGCATATTGAATTCTTAAACAAACACGCCTATACTGTTCCTGTCCTCACACGTGAATCTATCCAACGAAGAAGAAGAAGAAGAAGAAGAAGAAGAAGAAGAAGAAGAAGAAGAAGAAGAAGAAGAAGAAGAGGAAGAAGAGAGAGAGAGAGAGAGAGAGAGAGAGAGAGAGAGAGAGAGAGAGAATATGATTATTTTTTTATCTGATTTGAGAATGAATGCAATTATCTTGTAATTTCAAACTATGAATATCCTGTTCGAAATACTTGAAAACAATTCGATTAACTTACACACAATTCATTTCACATGACCAACGTTGATACAAATCGTGCTCAGTAAACTTATAACAGACTGACTGAATGAATTACCTAACCTTTGCCTCATTACAGCAACAAGTGCTTTATAATCTGCCTAATCGCAACTCGTGTACAACGGTAAGGGATTCGTAATAGACACATAGAGAGCGTAAGGCCTCTGGCAGCCCCCGTAGAACGACGGGTTTCCCCAGAAAACACAAATCGATGACTGACGGCTGAATCAATGATTTTTATGCATTTTCAGGAACTGCAATATTTTATTTGTAAATCAAAAAAATCAACCATAAATGTAAAATATGTCAAGCTTTAGAGTCATATGTATCAGAAAACTCTTCTCTTTTGGGACAAAGAATTATTAGGTATTTTTTCAGGTGTGAGAAAACACAACTGATCATAAAATTATGCCCTTCTTGTTCTAACGTCCTACACTACTTTTCCGCTCACGGAAACCAATGTCTTGTCAGAACACTGTGATAATAAATCAGCATATCTCTGTCTACACCCGCATGCTAAAAGAGAAGAAAGAACAAAATATCATTTTATGAATTCTTTGATTGTATATCGAACGGTAACCTGACAAAAGAGTATTTCTCTCTTGAAAGAGACAAATACTATTTTCATTTTTTATACAACTGAAAAATGACGCAGCCAAATAACTAGGAATATCATTTCCCAAATCTTGATTGTGCTGTTAAACTAAATCACTCAGTATCATTGCTTCGTGTATGGAATTCCCTTTTCTCCACCACTTCCTCTTCCACTAACTTGTTTCAGTGCAGTCGCAGCAATCTCCTCTGAATCTCTTGGCTCGCGCGTGGAATCTCTGTTCGCTGCAATATCAGCCAACTTAGGTAAACAGGTATCTGTTGGATCTCTCTTCTGCAAAATTCTTCGAACTACGAGATCTTTCGGTTGATTGTAATTGTGTATGTCTGTATGTATGTATGTATATATATATGTATATATATACATATATATATATATATATATATATATATATATATATATATATATATATATATATATATATGACATGAGTGGGTGAATTTCTCAAAGACCCTTTGCATCGCACGACGTTCAAGTAGATGAAGAATATATATATATATATATATATATATATATATATATATATATATATATATATATATATATATATATATATATATATATATATATATATTAATATATATATATATGTATAACTGAATCACGAAAATATGGAACGTGATGTGTATATAAATAAAGACAAAATCCATGAAGGATAGAGAATCAATGGAGTGCTGCAAGGCCTTTCGACTTCTAGTCCTTTACTTACCAGAGTAAAGACTACAAGTCGAAAGGCGTTGAGTGGGAGAATTTCATAAAGACCCTTTGCATCGCACGGCGTTCAAGGAGATGAAGATTATATATATATATATATATATATATATATATATATATATATATATATATATATATATATATATATATATATATATATATATATATCATGTGAATCAAGTTTAATTATTCTTAAAGTATAAAAGTAAAATTAAACTGCTTTCAACTTCTCAAGTTTCAATACAAAAATAATTTTGTTGTGACAGAATCACTATAATCAATGATAGTTCCCTTTATAAATAAGTCAGCTAGCTAAAAGGCCAACGTACAGTAGTCTAAGTACAAAAATTACAATTAGGTTGATAACTGAAGTTCATACCATTTTTTTCTCGGCGAGGAGGAAGTAGACAAAGAATGGCAAGTCATGGTTGCATGCCAGGCAGAATGCACATAGTAATAGCTGTCATGAGTTTCCAGGAAGGCATAATATATGAGACCTGAGGCAGCCAGGAGAACACCAGGTAATAAACAAGTCAGCCAATACCCCTTAGTTGGATAGCAACCTTTTCCTTTCTTGCAGTGCCACATCCAAGAGGTTACCATAATGGAGAATGCAGACACAGAAGGAACCGCAATACCCACAAACCTGTGCGATCATACTCAACTCCTAGAGCAACACCCATGGCACCAGCAACATGCAAAAGGGAGTAGAGTGACCGTGGAAGATCTGCCATTACAATAAGGGTGACCCAAAATGAAAAAAATAGCAGAGTAGAAATCACAAATCTGCATAACGCTCAGTCGCACGATGAAAAAGTCGTATGGTGCTTGGTCACAGGCATGGTAAAACGTTGAGAACACCATAGTAAAGGCATAAACAGGTTGCCTCTGCAAAACATCTTCGCTTCAGGGCTAGGATGACTGCTAGTAGCAAGAAGAGGTTGGAGAGTGTCAATAGCAATGTCGCAAGCAAAAGTTCCCAGTTTGATGTTGCCTGTGAACTATCTGTGCAGCCCCATTCACGGTATCCTGCTTCACACACACAAGTAGAAAATATGAAACCCCAAGATATATACTGATAGCAGGAACCGTATTCATCACATTTCCCTTGTAGGCAAGAGGCAGAACTCACCCCAAAAATATCACTAGCATTGGTGAGAAAGCAACTTGGGCTTAACGTAAGGTACCATGATCCTGGTTCAGGAAAGGGAACTAGCACTTGAGTAGCTATAGTAGATGGTCTTGTAGTACTGACTAAAAGACTATAATAACCCCTTGAACATTCCCAGTCAGAACTTGGGGTTTCACGTATTCCACGGCTTAAGCACCCAGCTACACTGAAGTTGTGTATGCTTATATTCATAAATATAAGCATATATATATATATATATATATATATATATATATATATATATATATATATATATATACATGTATATAATATATATATATATATATATATATATATATATATATATATATATATATATATATATATATATATATATAAATATATATATACGTGATATAAAATGTAAAGTATTATATGGCTACACACCATAAAGTAAATACACAATGTAGGTAAGCATTTACACGTATATCATCATTATTTGTAAACAAAACAACCAGACATTTACTGTATATATTACATGGCAAAAAGTCCCTTAACAACAAACTCTTAGAGCAATCTTCCACCCACTGAGAGAAAGGTCATTTGCAAAACCCACATCCTTTGCTTTCCTGGTTCGGCTATAATTGACTCTTTCCGAGCCAGTTTCTTTTTCTCAATAACGCAAAGGTTTCTTGATATTGCAGACTCTCTGACGCACGTCACGAAGAGTGCGTGGCCTCGTTTCCGCCCACACGGATGCGGGAAGTAACGAGACTTTCATATTTGCGAGACTTTCATGTTTTCGAGACTTTCATGTTTTCGAGACTTTCATGTTTTCAGTTGCCGGGGAGAGAGATCCAATTACTCGGAATCCAACAACTGTTTTTAGGTGATTATTCATCATATTCTCGAGAACATGAGCTCAGTATCCTTTAATTATTCTTTATCCCTGACCTCTCCATTCCACGGCGACCTTGAGCCAGTGTACGTACGGTACAACTTCCGTGTCTGGTAGAGCACTATTTAGTCCAAGGTTAATTAGGAACTTCCCTCGAGAGAAAATGCACTGCTGTAGACGGTTCTAACTGAAGGGGGGCTGGACAGCCCATGACAATCGGCCATCTCCATACGGCTTGCCCAGGCGAGCCTATTAGAGGCCTAAGAGAAACAGTGCTCCTGGTTTGGAAGAGGGACAGTAGCAACCATTCAATTCCGCCATCCATTCGTTCTTTTAGACGATAATTTTCGGTTTTCCTGCAAAATCTCATTCGCTATTGGCAATTCTGACACCTCATTTTTATAATCTTCCTCAGAACTGTTTTCACACCCATGAATTCTACAGTAAAGGGGGGTTGATATTTGAGAATGTTTTAGCTTTTCAGAAAGAAAACCCCTCGAAAACTAAATTATTTTCCTAGAACTATACAGTATCCTGTATTGTAATTTAGGTTACTGGAGATTACGTCTCCTCGCCATAACAACTCTATCCGCTTCATAATCTATCATGAAGAAATGACTGTTCGAAAATCAACTCTTTTAGTTGGAATCGATATGTATTACCTGATTCGTATCTGCGGGTACTGAAGCATACGTCTGCTTCTAAGGAACACTATCAACTTCTTCATTCATCACGATGAAATTATTGTTCTAAAACCAACTACTCCGGCAGGAAAGATGAGAGCGTTTCCTAGTTCGCAACTTTGGGTACTGCAGTTCATTGCCTTTTTTGTACAGGCATAAAAAATATCATTCTTTGATAACTTCGTTATTTTTCCAAATGGTCTATTTCAATGCAGAAAGCCAGAGAGGGCTCTCCGTGGTGTTGGTGGACTGAAGCGTGAAGAGAGGTGACTTAGACGATATAATCTGAGTGCACTCCATGAGCAGTAATGCGAGATAGAGCCGTTCACTCATTACTGACAACCACTAACATAAGATCAGATAACATTTGGAAAAACTTCCTACATGCAAGGACCTACATAGCCTTAGCTCAATCCATTCAATTTATTAATATATTTTTTGGATAGAGAATTTTGGCCAAAGGCCAAGCGCTGAAACCTATGAGGTCATTCAGCGCTGAAACGGAAATTGACAGTAAAAGGGTTTCAAAGGCGTAGCAGGAGGAAAACCTCGCAGCCGCACTATGAAACAATTAATAGAGAGGGTGGAAAGTCAGAAGTAAGAAAGAGGTACAGTAAAAGGAATAAAAGGGGTTGCCGCTAGGTGCCGAAGGGACACTGCAAAGACCCTTTAATTAATGCTTACAGTGCACCACGCGAGGCGAACTGACGGCAGTACCCCTCTACGGGGATTAATATATTTTTGTTCATCAAACTCCCTATTTGTTTATAACCAAACCTACTCCTCTGAAAGAGCAAAGTCAAAAGGGAGGACAACCTAAAACCTTTTTCTAGACCAGGCCCGAGATATCAAAGATAACGAAAAGGAGGAGATAAACATTTTTACCTATTAATAGAAGGAAAGTTCTGAGTCTAGAAAAGCAGAGAAAGGAAAGGAGTTCCAAAGCCAGGGGTGTTGATAACCTCAAACTCTTAACAAACTCAGATAAAGTATCCCGAAGAATTCCATCCATCTATCTATTTATTCAACCATCCATTCATCCATCTATTATGACACCTTATCCTCTTCGACTTATTCGTAACTTAATTTCTATTACTATTATTATTATTATTATTATTATTATTATTATTATTATTATTATTATTAAAAGGCCAATACTGAAAAAGAAGCTAGAGAGAAGAAAATAATTATTAAACAACAAATAATTAGAGATAAACTGGCAAGGAGATGAAGATACAAGGAAGACTAACAAATAAGGGTAAGAAACGTAAGAACGCAATAAAGCAGTATCAATATCCGGAGCGTCAGTGTCAACAGCGCAACCAAAATCATGCCGGCTTTATGCTGGCACGCTAGCTTCGTCGTTTATAGCAGCCAGAATAACATTCTTCTATTATCAGTCAACGCATTAAACCAGCTATGAATAATTTAGCATATGAAAAAGAATTTTCTTTTGGTTTATCAAAAGATAAGTGGATGAAAGAGAGATGTTTATCAACCAAAATGTACACCTGATACAAAATAAGTTCTCTCTCTCTCTCTCTCTCTCTCTCTCTCTCTCTCCCTCTCCCTGGAGTCTGTTCCTTTGTTGTTCGTTTATCGATTATGATCCTTCTCTTCCACTAAAATGTCCTATCATCCTTCCTTTGTGATTAATCAAAGTTTTTCTTCCATGTTTTGTCGCCTGACTGTCTTTTCTTTATCTACACATCCGCTTCCTTCCTTCTCATTCCCTCTGCTTCTGTTAGCAGCTGGAAACAACGAGGTCCCTCCACGTAAAAAAAAAAAATATAAAAATTTTTCAAAAAACAGGTTGTAGCCTTTCAGTCAAGACGTCAGCCCAAACAGATAATGTGTCATGCAGGAATTTTCATAAAAGCTCCCCATTGAAACAGCACCTGACATCTTATTCCGCTTCCTTCGTATTCCTCCTTTCAGAACTTCTTTTCTTTGCTCGCAGAACGCGTGACATCTAGTGGCGAAATCTCTCGGTTTTTTCCACCTGTCATTTGTAGTGAGTCTTATGGTATCGTTAATCAGGAGAGAGTGGTTTTTCTTTGTTTTCTGCATTTATTTTCATTCTTCTTCTGTCGCTTGTCCGCCTTCTTTTTATTAATTTTTTATACCAAAAATCATATGTTTCCCTTTTTTTTAGAAGCATTAATGGGTTTTGACCCCTCGCCACCAATGGCATGCAATATTTTTCTTCCTTCATTCCGACACTGCCAACGACTTTTCTAACTTGTCATAAACACTAACAAAGTCTTTTCTTTTGCCAGCAGCTACAATAATGACTCATCAACGAGTGCTCCTCCTTCAACGAAATCATGAATGATTCTTTCTCTTCCACTACCAACATAAACACTGACTTCTGATTCTTCACCACCAACGACTCATCTTTATGAATGATGCTGGTGATGAAGATGAGTCGTTGGTGGTGAAGAATCATAAACACTGACTTCTGATTCTTCACCACCAACGACTCATCTTCATCACCAGCATCACTGATAACCTCTGGTTCTTCACCACCAACGCTACCAATGACTGCTCTTCCTTTACCTACAACTTCAGTAATAACGTTTCTCACTTTAACTCCAACGTTTTCAGTTAGTTTTTCTACACCACCAACATCAATATCTGTCCCTCCTTCACCAACAAAACCACTATTTTCTTCTGCTTTCACACAAAAAACGAGAGTGATGTCTTCTCCCCAGTCGTTGTTCTCCATGATTTCTTCAACACAGACGTCACAAATAACTTCCTCGCCGAACACCATCGACGACTTTTTAGAAATCACTAGACTGATTTTCCTGTCACAAACAACCGCCTCTGTTTCTTCTCCAACAACACCAACGCTGCTTTTTCCTCTGTTTACCAACGTCACTATTTCCTTTCACATCCTAACTTACAAGCCAGAATAAAATTACCGGATACTAGCAAAAAATTAATCAGTAAAAGAAAATATGACGCTCATTCTATTCGTCATTGCATGTAGGGACCTAGTTGCTTCCAGTCGTCGCCTGAAGCAGAGAGAATGAGAAGAGAGGAAGGAGAGGAAGCGGATGTGTGCATGGAGAAGAAACAGTCAGGTGACGAAACAAGGAACACAAACATTGAACGATTACAAAGGATGGATGACAGGACACTTTAGAAGAGAAGGGAATGGGATCTTAATCGAATGAAAGGACAACAAAGGAACGGCCAATCGGGGTGAGAGAGAGAGAGAGATACGATGCAAAAATTAGTAAGACCGTGAATGAATAATAGACAGACGAAGAAGAAGAAGAAGAAGAAGAAGAAGAAGAAGAAGAGAGAGAGAGAGAGAGAGAGAGAGAGAGAGAGAGAGAGAGAGAGAGAGAGATGACTGCAGAAATGGGACAAGGAGTCATGAATGAGGGGGAACAGATCCAATAAAGAAGGAGACGGGGAGCTAAGGGAATAACCTGGTACCAAGACGATAAAAAAGGTACGAAGGCGGAGAGAGAGAGAGAGAGAGAGAGAGAGAGAGAGAGAGAGAGAGAGAGAGAATGGTGCAAAAATTAGTAAGACCGTGAACCAATAATAGGCGGCAGAAGAAGAAGAAGAAGAAGAAGCAGAAGAAGAAGAAGAAGAAGAGAGAGAGAGAGAGAGAGAGAGAGAGAGAGAGAGAGAGAGAGAGAGAGAGAGATGACTGAAGAAATGGGACAAGGAGTCATGAATGAGGGGGAACAGATCCAATAAAGAAGGAGACGGGGAGCTAAGGAAAAACCTGATACCAAGACGATAAAAAAGGTACGAGGGCGGGGAGAGAGAGAGAGAGAGAGAGAGAGAGAGAGAGAGAGAGAGAGAGAGAGAGAGAGAGAGAGAGATGCAAAAATGAGTAAGACCGTGAACCAATAATAGGCAGAAGGAGAAGAAGAAGAAGAAGAGAGAGAGAGAGAGAGAGAGAGAGAGAGAGAGAGAGAGAGAGAGTATTCAGACAACAAAGGTTTGCCCAAAAGGACTTTTCGTTGCAGAGTGACTTTGAAAGTCTTCATTCATTCTGAACTATTAGAAACATCGATCTTTTTTTCTCTCTTTTTATTTGTAAGTGAAAAGGGGGACGAGGTGGGAGACGGAAGGAGGGAGAGTCTTTTGCCAAACATAAGAGGAAAGAAGTATGAGAGAGAGAGAGAGAGAGAGAGAGAGAGAGAGAGAGAGAGAGAGAGAGAGAGAGAGAGATGATGCAAAAAATAATGATTTCAGAATATCATGATGAACTAATAATAGGCATAACTATGAGACAAGAAGAAGAAGAAGAAGAAGAAGAAGAAGAGAGAAGAGAGAGAGAAGAGAGAGAGAGAGAGAGAGAGAGAGAGAGAGAGAGAGAGATATGATGATGCAAAGAATAATTATGAAGGCCATGAGCTAATAACAGACAAGAGTACGACAAAAGAGGAAGAAGACAGAGAGAGAGAGAGAGAGAGAGAGAGAGAGAGAGAGAGAGAGAGAGATAGAGCAAAAACCTTCAAGCCCATGAAGTGGCAAAGAAGAAAAAATAAAATTTAGACTTACAAAAACACAAGGAAACAAGTACAACAAATAGTAAAAAAGATTGCTTGTTCTCAGACACAGATCTAAGTATAAAGGACGAATAACCATGAACTAACATTATACATATGTATGTATGTACATATATATATATATACATATATATGTATAAATATATATACACACACATATATATATATGCTGTATATCTGTGCCAAAATTAAAAAATTACAAAACTGACAAAAAAAGGATGATTAGAAGTGGCAAAAGTACCGAAAGATATAAATATACCCATGCGGAAAAAAATGCGAATCTGAGAAATAGAAGGTACCGCAAAGCTAAAAGAAAATGCCAGGGAAGAAGAAAGAATATAACATTTTATTATGTCAAGAAATCCACAAATAGGATTTTTCTGTTTTTTTTTTATTTACGGAGATTTCATGGCTCCCGACCCTCCCATGTGCAAAATCCAATAAATCGATCATATCCTTCAAGTTTGATTCAACTACCAATGAAGTTGGATCGAGTCAAGTCAAGTTGCCAAAGTCGTTCTTAAGCCTGATTGCTCGTTGTTGGTAATATTAATATATATATATATATATATATATATATATATATATATATATATATATATATATATATATATATATATATATATATATATATATGCGTGTGTGTGTGTGTTATAGGCCCGATTTTCGAGGCCTATATATTATTTAATTCTCTGTTTTAAGAACAGAGGTTGGTGTCTCGCGTTTCCTGAGATATGTATGGTAGCGAGAGCCGACTTGCTGTGTCAGCTGATCTGTCATCTTCACATCATAAGTTATTCATTGCCCCTAACTAAATTCTAAGGTCTACTGGAATGAGATACTAGGTTACAAAACTAAAAACTTTACTGAGAAAAAAAAAAAAAACTTCAAGTAAGCTACGAAAGAATGAACTCGAATGATTCAACATAATTTTGAAAATCGTCTGATTAAGGTCCAAAACATAGACACCCAATCATTTAAGGAAATACAGAAATAACCCATCTGTCATCCAAATCATAAAAGGTCACTCAATACATTATAAAGGTCATTTCATATTTGATTCGATGTCACACCACTCCCTTCTTTGAAGAGGTACGTGGAGAGAAAGAATGGAAGGAAGGAATACCTGTAAGAGACAAGCGTTATATTAAAAACCAGAAAATGTGTCATAAAACTGCAGAAACACAGATTTCACTGCAACAGGGATAAAGTCTTTCTCCAGAGTCTGAAAGAAGAATCTAAAATGTTTTATGAGTTGTACTCACTTCACGAAAGTCCTCTGGAACACAGACTCCATCTGTGTGCTTCCCTTTGCACGGTTCACATGTTAATTATACCCAGAACGGATCGTATTGCCCACTCATTCTATGAAACACTCCCATGATATGGGTTTTGCAACACACATATGAACACACTCTCGTGACATCGCTCGAGTTCAATGTACGACAAGACACGCCTTCTGTAAAACAAGGCATCACGAGGTACTTGGTCACACACGTACCTACACACTCAACGAGGGGGAAAAAACGCAGTGATATTCTATTCAAATCCGGATCTATAACCGGATCGCCTTCTACAATGTTCTAAGCTGAAATCGCATTTCCACTCCACGTGTTTTGCCAGCAAGAGTTTTCTGCGAACATTGACTTCTTGTGGTATGCGAACGGCACTCAAGCATTTTATTACATGCTGTGTTCAGTCATATGGTCTCTCGAAAGGCTGATACATTCTTTTCAAAGGTCACCTTCGTGACCAGATATATATATATATATATATATATATATATATATATATATATATATTATATATATATATATATATAGGTGAACAGTAGATGATAACATTTATTTTAAGATTACATATACAATTATATTAACTAATACAATTAAATCTTTATTAACAATTAATACCTTTACAATTAAATTTTATTGTATACAATATAATACAAAGGCACTGGAAATATAATATAAATATATAATAAACACCATCGTTATAGCATACACCTAACACTAACCCTATTCCACCTACTTTTGGTTCACCCTACATATATAATATTATATATATATACATACATACATACATATACATATACATGTCTACACACACACACATACATATATATATATATACATATACTATATATATATATATATATATATATATATATATATACATATATATATATATATATATATATATATATATATATATATATATATATATATATATATAATATATATATTATATAATATTAACATTACCAACAACGAGCAGGCCAAGCTTGAGAACGGCTTTGGCAACTTGACTTGACTCGATCCAACTTCATTGCCAGTTGAATCAAATTTGAAGGGCTTGATCGATTTATTGGATTTTGCACATGGGAGGGTTGGGAGCCATGAAATCTCCGTAAATAAAAAAAAAAAAGAGAAAAATCCTAGTTGTGGATTTCTTGACATAATAAAATGTTATAATCTTTCGTCTTCCCTGGCACGTTCTATTAGCTTTGCGGTACCTTCTATTTCTCAAGTTCGCGTTTTTTTCCGTGGGTATATTTACACCTTTCGCTACTTTTGCCACTTCTAATACTTTTTCTGTCAGTTTTGTAATTTTGTAATTTTGGCATACACACAAAATAAACAGAAATAATTATATATATATATATATATATATATATATATATATATATATATATATATATATATATATATATATATATATAATTATTTCTGTTTATTTTGTGTGATAAATATATAATTATTTGTGTGTATTTTGTGCATGCCAGAATTAAAAAATTACAAAACTGACAGTTTTGTAATTTTTTAACTTCAGTATGCACACAAAATACACAGAAATAATTATATATATATGCACACAAAATATATATATATATATATATATATATATATATATATATATATATATATATATATATATATATATTACACACATATATATATGTATATATAATTATTTCTGACACACTTTTGCTCTTTTACAATTGGCGTTAAAATAATTTACTATTTTAAGGCAACATTTCTTCAGCGTCTTAAGTCTCTTCTTATCCTGAGGGTTGCAGTCCTGAAGAAAGGACAAAACCTCCTGCTATGGTTTTCCATTTCTGAAGAAGTATTGGAGACTTGGGGAAAAGTTGTCTTAAAACATGGAAATTAATGAAAATTGCCATAGAAAAACTACACTCGAGAGTATATACACACACACACATAAACCATATACTGTATGTGTGTGTATATATATATATATTGTATGTGTATATATAAGTATACGGCATATATATACATATATATAATATAATTTTTTTTTTGTTCTCCTTTCTCCTCTATGGAGAAGGTGACGTCAGAGGGATACGGCCTTCTAACCAGTCTTTCGGGATGAGGTTGCTAGCCCTCGTTCCTGTTTTTGGATTAGTGGACGATAGGATGGGAACAATCCGTGGAGCCGTAAGCTTGGTGTGTGAGAGAGAGAGAGAGAGAGAGAGAGAGAGAGAGAGAGAGAGAGAGAGAGAGAGTACCAAGGATATATGTTTGGAAATCCCTTGGCAACATTTCACACCAAAGGTGAGAAGACCTTCAATAGAGGGAAACCTCAGTAGTGTATTAGACTTGTTTCCTAACGTTAATGTAAGGTCAGATGAAGGCACAAACGAGGAGTATTTGATAAATTACGTGTGAAAGAAACAACTCGCTAACGAAGAGGTAAGGTACGGTCA